>NW_026605154.1:0-61899 GCF_945859685.1 Eupeodes corollae
GCAAACCAAAATGTTATACGATCGCTCGTTTCCGAAAAATTAGTCAAAAAGTAAAATTACAGAATTTCGACCCAGCTCATCACAAATTATCTTTCGGTTGCTCTATTTCCTCAACCAAGCCTCCAAACATGATGCGGTTTTCACTAAAATACAGAGCATCGACCCACTTTCAATTGATGCATAAATCACAAAAATGACTTTTTTTTCAGTTTTTCGAGAAAATCGTGGGCTAACCCTTGCCGAAAAAAGTAGTATTTTCAAAACTATTTCCCACCCAATCAAAATGCACATCAAAAGAAAGGTATTTAAATGCTCTACCCACAACTGCAAACCAAAATGTTATACGATCGCTCGTTTCCGAAAAATTAGTCAAAAAGTAAAATTACAGAATTTCGACCCAGCTCATCACAAATTATCTTTCGGTTGCTCTATTTCCTCAACCAAGCCTCCAAACATGATGCGGTTTTCACTAAAATACAGAGCATCGACCCACCTTTCAATTGATGCATAAATCACAAAAATGATTTTTTTTCAGTTTTTCGAGAAAATCGTGGGCTTACCCTTGCCGAAAAAAGTAGTATTTTCAAAACTATTTCCCACCCAATCAAAATGCACATCAAAAGAAAGGTATTTAAATGCTCTACCCACAACTGCAAGCCAAAATGTTATACGATCGCTCGTTCCGAAAAATTAGTCAAAAAGTAAAATTACAGAATTTCGACCCAGCTCATCACAAATTATCTTTCGGTTGCTCTATTTCCTCAACCAAGCCTCCAAACATGATGCGGTTTTCACTAAAATACAGAGCATCGACCCACCTTTCAATTGATGCATAAATCACAAAAATGATTTTTTTTTTCAGTTTTTCGAGAAAATCGTGGGCTAACCCTTGCCGAAAAAGTTGTATTTTCAAAACTATTTCCCACCCAATCAAAATGCACATCAAAAGAAAGGTATTTAAATGCTCTACCCACAACTGCAAACCAAAATGTTATACAATCGCTCGTTTCCGAAAAATTAGTCAAAAAGTAAAATTACAGAATTTCGACCCAGCTCATCACAAATTATCTTTCGGTTGCTCTATTTCCTCAACCAAGCCTCCAAACATGATGCGGTTTTCACTAAAATACAGAGCATCGACCCACCTTTCAATTGATGCATAAATCACAAAAATGATTTTTTTTTTCAGTTTTTCGAGAAAATCGTGGGCTAACCCTTGCCGAAAAAAGTAGTATTTTCAAAACTATTTCCCACCCAATCAAAATGCACATCAAAAGAAAGGTATTTAAATGCTCTACCCACAACTGCAAACCAAAATGTTATACGATCGCTCGTTTCCGAAAAATTAGTCAAAAAAGTAAAATTACAGAATTTCGACCCAGCTCGTCACAAATTATCTTTCGGTTGCTCTATTTCCTCAACCAAGCTCCAAACATGATGCGGTTTTCACTAAAATACAGAGCATCGACCCACCTTTCAATTGGATGCATAAATCACAAAAATGATTTTTTTTTCAGTTTTTCGAGAAAATCGTGGGCTAACCCTTGCCGAAAAAAGTAGTATTTTCAAAACTATTTCCCACCCAATCAAAATGCACATCAAAAGAAAGGTATTTAAATGCTCTACCCACAACTGCAAACCAAAATGTTATACGATCGCTCGTTTCCGAAAAATTAGTCAAAAAGTAAAATTACAGAATTTCGACCCAGCTCATCACAAATTATCTTTCGGTTGCTCTATTTCCTCAACCAAGCCTCCAAACATGATGCGGTTTTCACTAAAATACAGAGCATCGACCCACCTTTCAATTGATGCATAAATCACAAAAATGATTTTTTTTTCAGTTTTTCGAGAAAATCGTGGGCTTACCCTTGCTGAAAAAAAGTAGTATTTTCAAAACTATTTCCCACCCAATCAAAATGCACATCAAAAGAAAGGTATTTAAATGCTCTAACCCACAACTGCAAGCCAAAATGTTATACGATCGCTCGTTTCCGAAAAATTAGTCAAAAAGTAAAATTACAGAATTTCGACCCAGCTCATCACAAATTATCTTTCGGTTGCTCTATTTCCTCAACCAAGCCTCCAAACATGATGCGGTTTTCACTAAAATGCAGAGCATCTACCCACCTTTCAATTGATGCATAAATCACAAAAATGATTTTTTTTTCAGTTTTTCGAGAAAATCGTGGGCTAACCCTTGCCGAAAAAAGTAGTATTTTCAAAACTATTTCCCACCCAATCAAAATGCACATCAAAAGAAAGGTATTTAAATGCTCTACCCACAACTGCAAACCAAAATGTTATACGATCGCTCGTTTCCGAAAAATTAGTCAAAAAGTAAAATTACAGAATTTCGACCCAGCTCGTCACAAATTATCTTTCGGTTGCTCTATTTCCTCAACCAAGCCTCCAAACATGATGCGGTTTTCACTAAAATACAGAGCATCGACCCACCTTTCAATTGATGCATAAATCACAAAAATGATTTTTTTTTCAGTTTTTCGAGAAAATAGTGGGCTAACCTTGCCGAAAAAAGTAGTATTTTCAAAACTATTTCCCACCCAATCAAAATGCACATCAAAAGAAAGGTATTTAAATGCTCTACCCACAACTGCAAACCAAAATGTTATACGATCGCTCGTTTCCGAAAAATTAGTCAAAAAGTAAAATTACAGAATTTCGACCCAGCTCATCACAAATTATCTTTCGGTTGCTCTATTTCCTCAACCAAGCCTCCAAACATGATGCGGTTTTCACTAAAATACAGAGCATCGACCCCAACTTTTAATTGATGCATAAATCTCAAAAATGATTTTTTTCAGTTTTTTCGAGAAAATCGTGCCGAAAAAAGTAGTATTTTCAAAACTATTTCCCACCCAATCAAAATGCACATCAAAAGAAAGGTATTTAAATGCTCTACCCCACAACTGCAAACCAAAATGTTATACGATCGCTCGTTTCCGAAAAATTAGTCAAAAAGTAAAATTACAGAATTTCGACCCAGCTCATCACAAATTATCTTTCGGTTGCTCTATTTCCTCAACCAAGCCTCCAAACATGATGCGGTTTTCACTAAAATACAGAGCATCGACCCACCTTTCAATTGATGCATAAATCACAAAAATGATTTTTTTCAGTTTTTCGAGAAAATCGTGGGCTAACCCTTGCCGAAAAAAGTAGTATTTTCAAAACTATTTCCCACCCAATCAAATGCACATCAAAGAAAGGTATTTAAATGCTCTACCCCACAACTGCAAACCAAAATGTTATACGATCGCTCGTTTCCGAAAAATTAGTCAAAAAGTAAAATTACAAGAATTTCGACCCAGCTCATCACAAATTATCTTTCGGTTGCTCTATTTCCTCAACCAAGCCTCCTAAACATGATGCGGTTTTCACTAAAATACAGAGCATCGACCCACCTTTCAATTGATGCATAAATCACAAAAATGATTTTTTTTCAGTTTTTCGAGAAAATCGTGGGCTAACCCTTGCCGAAAAAAGTAGTATTTTTCAAAACTATTTCCCACCCAATCAAAATGCACATCAAAAGAAAGGTATTTAAATGCTCTACCCACAACTGCAAACCAAAATGTTATACAATCGCTCGTTTCCGAAAAATTAGTCAAAAAGTAAAATTACAGAATTTCGACCCAGCTCATCACAAATTATCTTTCGGTTGCTCTATTTCCTCAAACCAAGCCTCCAAACATGATGCGGTTTTCACTAAAATACAGAGCATCGACCCACCTTTCAATTGATGCATAAATCACAAAAATGATTTTTTTTCAGTTTTTCGAGAAAATCGTGGGCTAACCCTTGCCGAAAAAAGTAGTATTTTCAAAACTATTTCCCACCCAATCAAAATGCACATCAAAAGAAAGGTATTTAAATGCTCTACCCACAACTGCAAACCAAAATGTTATACGATCGCTCGTTTCCCGAAAAATTAGTCAAAAAGTAAAATCCAGAATTTCGACCCAGCTCATCACAAATTATCTTTCGGTTGCTCTATTTCCTCAACCAAGCCTCCAAACATGATGCGGTTTTTCACTAAAATACAGAGCATCGACCCAACTTTTAATTGATGCATAAATCTCAAAAATGATTTTTTTTCAGTTTTTCGAGAAAATCGTGGGCTAACCCTTGCCGAAAAAAGTAGTATTTTCAAAACTATTTCCCACCCAATCAAAATGCACATCAAAAGAAAGGTATTTAAATGCTCTACCCACAACTGCAAACCAAAATGTTATACGATCGCTCGTTTCCGAAAAATTAGTCAAAAAGTAAAATTACAGAATTTCGACCCAGCTCATCACAAATTATCTTTCGGTTGCTCTATTTCCTCAACCAAGCCTCCAAACATGATGCGGTTTTCACTAAAATACAGAGCATCGACCCACCTTTCAATTGATGCATAAATCACAAAAATGATTTTTTTTTCAGTTTTTCGAGAAAATCGTGGGCTAACCCTTGCCGAAAAAAGTAGTATTTTCAAAACTATTTCCCACCCAATCAAAATGCACATCAAAAGAAAGGTATTTAAAATGCTCTAACCCACAACTGCAAACCAAAATGTTATACGATCGCTCGTTTCCGAAAAATTAGTCAAAAAGTAAAATTACAGAATTTCGACCCAGCTCATCACAAATTATCTTTCGGTTGCTCTATTTCCTCAACCAAGCCTCCAAACATGATGCGGTTTTCACTAAAATACAGAGCATCGACCCACCTTTCAATTGATGCATAAATCACAAAAATGATTTTTTTTTCAGTTTTTCGAGAAAATCGTGGGCTAACCCTTGCCGAAAAAAGTAGTATTTTCAAAACTATTTCCCACCCAATCAAAATGCACATCAAAAGAAAGGTATTTAAATGCTCTACACCCACAACTGCAAACCAAAATGTTATACAATCGCTCGTTTCCGAAAAATTAGTCAAAAGTAAAATTACAGAATTTCGACCCAGCTCATCACAAATTATCTTTCGGTTGCTCTATTTCCTCAACCAAGCCTCCAAACATGATGCGGTTTTCACTAAAATACAGAGCATCGACCCACCTTTCAATTGATGCATAAATCACAAAAATGATTTTTTTTCAGTTTTTCGAGAAAATCGTGGGCTAACCCTTGCCGAAAAAAGTAGTATTTTCAAAACTATTTCCCACCCAATCAAAATGCACATCAAAAGAAAGGTATTTAAATGCTCTAACCCACAACTGCAAACCAAAATGTTATACGATCGCTCGTTTCCGAAAAATTAGTCAAAAAGTAAAATTACAGAATTTCGACCCAGCTCATCACAAATTAACTTTCGGTTGCTCTATTTCCTCAACCAAGCCTCCAAACATGATGCGGTTTTCACTAAAATACAGAGCATCGACCCACCTTTCAATTGATGCATAAATCACAAAAAATGCACATCAAAAGAAAGGTATTTAAATGCTCTACCCACAACTGCAAACCAAAATGTTATACGATCGCTCGTTTCCGAAAAATTAGTCAAAAAGTAAAATTACAGAATTTCGACCCAGCTCATCACAAATTATCTTTCGGTTGCTCTATTTCCTTAACCAAGCCTCCAAACATGATGCGGTTTTCACTAAAATACAGAGCATCGACCCACCTTTCAATTGATGCATAAATCACAAAAATGATTTTTTTTTCAGTTTTTCGAGAAAATCGTGGGCTAACCCTTGCCGAAAAAAGTAGTATTTTCAAAACTATTTCCCACCCAATCAAAATGCACATCAAAAGAAAGGTATTTAAATGCTCTACCCACAACTGCAAACCAAAATGTTATACGATCGCTCGTTTCCGAAAAATTAGTCAAAAAGTAAAATTACAGAATTTCGACCCAGCTCATCACAAATTATCTTTCGGTTGCTCTATTTCCTCAACCAAGCCTCCAAACATGATGCGGTTTTCACTAAAATACAGAGCATCGACCCACCTTTCAATTGATGCATAAATCACAAAAATGATTTTTTTTTCAGTTTTTCGAGAAAATCGTGGGCTAACCCTTGCCGAAAAAAGTAGTATTTTCAAAACTATTTCCCACCCAATCAAAATGCACATCAAAAGAAAGGTATTTAAATGCTCTACCCACAACTGCAAACCAAAATGTTATACGATCGCTCGTTTCCGAAAAATTAGTCAAAAAGTAAAATTACAGAACTTCGACCCAGCTCATCACAAATTATCTTTCGGTTGCTCTTTTTCCTCAACCAAGCCTCCAAACATGATGCGGTTTTCACTAAAATACAGAGCATCGACCCACCTTTCAATTGATGCATAAATCACAAAAATGATTTTTTTTCAGTTTTTCGAGAAAATCGTGGGCTAACCTATTGCCGAAAAAGTAGTATTTTCAAAACTATTTCCCACCCAATCAAAATGCACATCAAAAGAAAGGTATTTAAATGCTCTACCCACAACTGCAAACCAAAATGTTATACGATCGCTCGTTTCCGAAAAATTAGTCAAAAAGTAAAATTACAGAATTTCGACCCAGCTCATCACAAATTATCTTTCGGTTGCACTATTTCCTCAACCAAGCCTCCAAACATGATGCGGTTTTCACTAAAATACAGAGCATCGACCCACCTTTCAATTGATGCATAAATCACAAAAATGATTTTTTTTCAGTTTTTCGAGAAGATCGTGGGCTAACCCATTGCCGAAAAAGTAGCATTTTCAAATCTATTTCCCACCCAATCAAAATGCACATCAAAAGAAAGGTATTTAAATGCTCTACCCACAACTGCAAACCAAAATGTTATACGATCGCTCGTTTCCGAAAAATTAGTCAAAAAGTAAAATTACAGAATTTCGACCCAGCTCATCACAAATTATCTTTCGGTTGCTCTATTTCCTCAACCAAGCCTCCAAACATGATGCGGTTTTCACTAAAATACAGAGCATCGACCCACCTTTCAATTGATGCATAAATCACAAAAATGATTTTTTTTTCAGTTTTTCGAGAAAATCGTGGGCTAACCCTTGCCGAAAAAAGTAGTATTTTCAAAATTATTTCCCAACCAATCAAAATGCACATCAAAAGAAAGGTATTTAAATGCTCTACCCACAACTGCAAACCAAAATGTTATACGATCGCTCGTTTCCGAAAAATTAGTCAAAAAGTAAAATTACAGAATTTCGACCCAGCTCATCACAAATTATCTTTCGGTTGCTCTATTTCCTCAACCAAGCCTCCAAACATGATGCGGTTTTCACTAAAATACAGAGCATCGACCCACCTTTCAATTGATGCATAAATCACAAAAATGATTTTTTTTTCAGTTTTTCGAGAAAATCGTGGGCTAACCCATTGCCGAAAAAGTAGCATTTTCAAAACTATTTCCCACCCAATCAAAATACACATCAAAAGAAAGGTATTTAAATGCTCTACCCACAACTGCAAACCAAAATGTTATACGATCGCTCTTTTCCGAAAAATTAGTCAAAAAGTAAAATTACAGAATTTCGACCTAGCTCATCACAAATTATCTTTCGGTTGCTCTATTTCCTCAACCAAGCCTCCAAACATGATGCGGTTTTCACTAAAATACAAAGCATAGACCCACCTTTCAATTGATGCATAAATCACAAAAAGATTTTTTTTCAGTTTTTAGAGAAAATCGTGGGCTAACCCATTGCCGAAAAAGTAGCATTTTCAAATCTATTTCTCACCCAATCAAAATGCACATCAAAAGAAAGGTATTTAAATGCTCTACCCACAACTGCAAACCAAAATGTTATACGATCGCTCGTTTCCGAAAAATTAGTCAAAAAGTAAAATTACAGAATTTCGACCCAGCTCATCACAAATTATCTTTCGGTTGCTCTATTTCCTCAACCAAGCCTCCAAACATGATGCGGTTTTCACTAAAATACAGAGCATCGACCCACCTTTCAATTGATGCATAAATCACAAAAATGATTTTTTTTCAGTTTTTCGAGAAAATCGTGGGCTAACCCTTGCCGAAAAAAGTAGTATTTTCAAAACTATTTCCCACCCAATCAAAATGCACATCAAAAGAAAGGTATTTAAATGCTCTACCCACAACTGCAAACCAAAATGTTATACGATCGCTCGTTTCCGAAAAATTAGTCAAAAAGTAAAATTACAGAATTTCGACCCAGCTCATCACAAATTAACTTTCGGTTGCTCTATTTCCTCAACCAAGCCTCCAAACATGATGCGGTTTTCACTAAAATACAGAGCATCGACCCACCTTTCAATTGATGCATAAATCACAAAAATGCACATCAAAAGAAAGGTATTTAAATGCTCTACCCACAACTGCAAACCAAAATGTTATACGATCGCTCGTTTCCGAAAAATTAGTCAAAAAGTAAAATTACAGAATTTCGACCCAGCTCATCACAAATTATCTTTCGGTTGCTCTATTTCCTCAACCAAGCCTCCAAACATGATGCGGTTTTCACTAAAATACAGAGCATCGACCCACCTTTCAATTGATGCATAAATCACAAAAATGATTTTTTTTTCAGTTTTTCGAGAAAATCGTGGGCTAACCCTTGCCGAAAAAAGTAGTATTTTCAAAACTATTTCCCACCCAATCAAAATGCACATCAAAAGAAAGGTATTTAAATGCTCTACCCACAACTGCAAACCAAAATGTTATACGATCGCTCGTTTCCGAAAAATTAGTCAAAAAGTAAAATTACAGAATTTCGACCCAGCTCATCACAAATTATCTTTCGGTTGCTCTTTTTCCTCAACCAAGCCTCCAAACATGATGCGGTTTTCACTAAAATACAGAGCATCGACCCACCTTTCAATTGATGCATAAATCACAAAAATGATTTTTTTTCAGTTTTTCGAGAAAATCGTGGGCTAACCTATTGCCGAAAAAGTAGTATTTTCAAAACTATTTCCCACCCAATCAAAATGCACATCAAAAGAAAGGTATTTAAATGCTCTACCCACAACTGCAAACCAAAATGTTATACGATCGCTCGTTTCCGAAAAATTAGTCAAAAAGTAAAATTACAGAATTTCGACCCAGCTCATCACAAATTATCTTTCGGTTGCACTATTTCCTCAACCAAGCCTCCAAACATGATGCGGTTTTCACTAAAATACAGAGCATCGACCCACCTTTCAATTGATGCATAAATCACAAAAATAATTTTTTTTCAGTTTTTCGAGAAAATCGTGGGCTAACCCATTGCCGAAAAAGTAGCATTTTCAAATCTATTTCCCACCCAATCAAAATGCACATCAAAAGAAAGGTATTTAAATGCTCTACCCACAACTGCAAACCAAAATGTTATACGATCGCTCGTTTCCGAAAAATTAGTCAAAAAGTAAAATTACAGAATTTCGACCCAGCTCATCACAAATTATCTTTCGGTTGCTCTATTTCCTCAACCAAGCCTCCAAACATGATGCGGTTTTCACTAAAATACAGAGCATCGACCCACCTTTCAATTGATGCATAAATCACAAAAATGATTTTTTTTTCAGTTTTTCGAGAAAATCGTGGGCTAACCCTTGCCGAAAAAAGTAGTATTTTCAAAATTATTTCCCAACCAATCAAAATGCACATCAAAAGAAAGGTATTTAAATGCTCTACCCACAACTGCAAACCAAAATGTTATACGATCGCTCGTTTCCGAAAAATTAGTCAAAAAGTAAAATTACAGAATTTCGACCCAGCTCATCACAAATTATCTTTCGGTTGCTCTATTTCCTCAACCAAGCCTCCAAACATGATGCGGTTTTCACTAAAATACAGAGCATCGACCCACCTTTCAATTGATGCATAAATCACAAAAATGATTTTTTTTCAGTTTTTCGAGAAAATCGTGGGCTAACCCATTGCCGAAAAAGTAGCATTTTCAAAACTATTTCCCACCCAATCAAAATACACATCAAAAGAAAGGTATTTAAATGCTCTACCCACAACTGCAAACCAAAATGTTATACGATCGCTCTTTTCCGAAAAATTAGTCAAAAAGTAAAATTACAGAATTTCGACCTAGCTCATCACAAATTATCTTTCGGTTGCTCTATTTCCTCAACCAAGCCTCCAAACATGATGCGGTTTTCACTAAAATACAAAGCATAGACCCACCTTTCAATTGATGCATAAATCACAAAAAGATTTTTTTTCAGTTTTTAGAGAAAATCGTGGGCTAACCCATTGCCGAAAAAGTAGCATTTTCAAATCTATTTCCCACCCAATCAAAATGCACATCAAAAGAAAGGTATTTAAATGCTCTACCCACAACTGCAAACCAAAATGTTATACGATCGCTCGTTTCCGAAAAATTAGTCAAAAAGTAAAATTACAGAATTTCGACCCAGCTCATCACAAATTATCTTTCGGTTGCTCTATTTCCTCAACCAAGCCTCCAAACATGATGCGGTTTTCACTAAAATACAGAGCATCGACCCACCTTTCAATTGATGCATAAATCACAAAAATGATTTTTTTTCAGTTTTTCGAGAAAATCGTGGGCTAACCCTTGCCGAAAAAAGTAGTATTTTCAAAACTATTTCCCACCCAATCAAAATGCACATCAAAAGAAAGGTATTTAAATGCTCTACCAACAACTGCAAACCAAAATGTTATACGATCGCTCGTTTCCGAAAAATTAGTCAAAAAGTAAAATTACAGAATTTCGACCCAGCTCATCACAAATTATCTTTCGGTTGCTCTATTTCCTCAACCAAGCCTCCAAACATGATGCGGTTTTCACTAAAATACAGAGCATCGACCCACCTTTCAATTGATGCATAAATCACAAAAATGATTTTTTTTCAGTTTTTCGAGAAAATCGTGGGCTAACCCTTGCCGAAAAAAGTAGTATTTTCAAAATTATTTCCCAACCAATCAAAATACACATCAAAAGAAAGGTATTTAAATGCTCTACCCACAACTGCAAACCAAAATGTTATACGATCTCTCTTTTCCGAAAAATTAGTCAAAAAGTAAAATTACAGAATTTCGACCCAGCTTATTACAAATTATCTTTCGGTTGCTCTATTTCCTCAACCAAGCCTCCAAACATGATGCGGTTTTCACTAAAATACAGAGCATCGACCCACCTTTTAATTGATGCATAAATCACAAAAATGATTTTTTTTTCAGTTTTTCGAGAAAATCGTGGGCTAACCCTTGCCGAAAAAAGTAGTATTTTCAAAACTATTTCCCACCCAATCAAAATGCACATCAAAAGAAAGGTATTTAAATGCTCTACCCACAACTGCAAACCAAAATGTTATACGATCGCTCGTTTCCGAAAAATTAGTCAAAAAGTAAAATTACAGAATTTCGACCCAGCTCATCACAAATTATCTTTCGGTTGCTCTATTTCCTCAACCAAGCCTCCAAACATGATGCGGTTTTCACTAAAATACAGAGCATCGACCCACCTTTCAATTGATGCATAAATCACAAAAATGATTTTTTTTTTCAGTTTTTCGAGAAAATCGTGGGCTAACCCTTGCCGAAAAAAGTAGTATTTTCAAAATTATTTCCCAACCAATCAAAATACACATCAAAAGAAAGGTATTTAAATGCTCTAACCACAACTGCAAACCAAAATGTTATACGATCTCTCTTTTCCGAAAAATTAGTCAAAAAGTAAAATTACAGAATTTCGACCCAGCTCATCACAAATTATCTTTCGGTTGCTCTATTTCCTCAACCAAGCCTCCAAACATGATGCGGTTTTCACTAAAATACAGAGCATCGACCCACCTTTTAATTGATGCATAAATCACAAAAATGATTTTTTTTCAGTTTTTCGAGAAAATCGTGGGCTAACCCTTGCCGAAAAAAGTAGTATTTTCAAAACTATTTCCCACCCAATCAAAATGCACATCAAAAGAAAGGTATTTAAATGCTCTACCCACAACTGCAAACCAAAATGTTATACGATCGCTCGTTTCCGAAAAATTAGTCAAAAAGTAAAATTACAGAATTTCGACCCAGCTCATCACAAATTATCTTTCGGTTGCTCTATTTCCTCAACCAAGCCTCCAAACATGATGCGGTTTTCACTAAAATACAGAGCATCGACCCACCTTTCAATTGATGCATAAATCACAAAAATGATTTTTTTTCAGTTTTTCGAGAAAATCGTGGGCTAACCCTTGCCGAAAAAAGTAGTATTTTCAAAATTATTTCCCAACCAATCAAAATACACATCAAAAGAAAGGTATTTAAATGCTCTACCCACAACTGCAAACCAAAATGTTATACGATCTCTCTTTTCCGAAAAATTAGTCAAAAACTAAAATTACAGAATTTCGACCCAGCTTATCACAAATTATCTTTCGGTTGCTCTATTTCCTCAACCAAGCCTCCAAACATGATGCGGTTTTCACTAAAATACAGAGCATCGACCCACCTTTTAATTGATGCATAAATCACAAAAATGATTTTTTTTCAGTTTTTCGAGAAAATCGTGGGCTAACCCTTGCCGAAAAAAGTAGTATTTTCAAAACTATTTCCCACCCAATCAAAATGCACATCAAAAGAAAGGTATTTAAATGCTCTACCCACAACTGCAAACCAAAATTTTATACGATCGCTCGTTTCCGAAAAATTAGTCAAAAAGTAAAATTACAGAATTTCGACCCAGCTCATCACAAATTATCTTTCGGTTGCTCTATTTCCTCAACCAAGCCTCCAAACATGATGCGGTTTTCACTAAAATACAGAGCATCGACCCACCTTTCAATTGATGCATAAATCACAAAAATGATTTTTTTTCAGTTTTTCGAGAAAATCGTGGGCTAACCCATTGCCGAAAAAGTAGTATTTTTAAAACTATTTCCCACCCAATCAAAATGCACATCACAATCAAAATGCACATCAAAAGAAAGGTATTTAAATGCTCTACCCACAACTGCAAACCAAAATGTTATACGATCGCTCGTTTCCGAAAAATTAGTCAAAAAGTAAAATTACAGAATTTCGACCCAGCTCATCACAAATTATCTTTCGGTTGCTCTATTTCCTCAACCAAGCCTCCAAACATGATGCGGTTTTCACTAAAATAAAGAGCATCGACCCACCTTTCAATTAATGCATAAATCACAAAAATGGTTTTTTTTCAGTTTTTCGAGAAAATCGTGGGCTAACACATTGCCGAAAAAGTAGCATTTTCAAATCTATTTCCCACCCAATCAAAATGCACATCAAAAGAAAGGTATTTAAATGCTCTACCCACAACTGCAAACCAAAATGTTATACGATCGCTCGTTTCCGAAAAATTAGTCAAAAAGTAAAATTACAGAATTTCGACCCAGCTCATCATAAATTATCTTTCGGTTGCTCTATTTCCTCAACCAAGCCTCCAAACATGATGCGGTTGTCACTAAAATGCAGAGCATCGACCCACCTTTCAATTGATGCATAAATCACAAAAATGATTTTTTTTCAGTTTTTCGAGAAAATCGTGGGCTAACCCTTGCCGAAAAAAGTAGTATTTTCAAAACTATTTCCCACCCAATCAAAATGCACATCAAAAGAAAGGTATTTAAATGCTCTACCCACAACTGCAAACCAAAATGTTATACGATCGCTCGTTTCCGAAAAATTAGTCAAAAAGTAAAATTACAGAATTTCGACCCAGCTCATCACAAATTATCTTTCGGTTGCTCTTTTTCCTCAACCAAGCCTCCAAACATGATGCGGTTTTCACTAAAATACAGAGCATCGACCCACCTTTCAATTGATGCATAAATCACAAAAATGATTTTTTTTCAGTTTTTCGAGAAAATCGTGGGCTAACCCTTGCCGAAAAAAGTAGTATTTTCAAAACTATTTCCCACCCAATTAAAATGCACATCAAAAGAAAGGTATTTAAATGCTCTACCCACAACTGCAAACCAAAATGTTATACGATCGCTCGTTTCCGAAAAATTAGTCAAAAAGTAAAATTACAGAATTTCGACCCAGCTCATCACAAATTATCTTTCGGTTGCTCTTTTTCCTCAACCAAGCCTCCAAACATGATGCGGTTTTCACTAAAATACAGAGCATCGACCCACCTTTCAATTGATGCATAAATCACAAAAATGATTTTTTTTCAGTTTTTCGAGAAAATCGTGGGCTAACCCTTGCTGAAAAAAGTAGTATTTTCAAAACTATTTCCCACCCAATCAAAATGCACATCAAAAGAAAGGTATTTAAATGCTCTACCTACAACTGCAAACCAAAATGTTATACGATCGCTCGTTTCCGAAAAATTAGTCAAAAAGTAAAATTACAGAATTTCGACCCAGCTCATCACAAATTATCTTTCGGTTGCTCTATTTCCTCAACCAAGCCTCCAAACATGATGCGGTTTTCACTAAAATACAGAGCATCGACCCACCTTTCAATTGATGCATAAATCACAAAAATGATTTTTTTTCAGTTTTTCGAGAAAATCGTGGGCTAACCCTTGCCGAAAAAAGTAGTATTTTCAAAACTATTTCTCACCCAATCAAAATGCACATCAAAAAAAAGGTATTTAAATGCTCTACCCACAACTGCAAACCAAAATGTTATACGATCTCTCTTTTCCGAAAAATTAGTCAAAAAGTAAAATTACAGAATTTCGACCCAGCTCATCACAAATTATCTTTCGGTTGCTCTATTTCCTCAACCAAGCCTCCAAACATGATGCGGTTTTTCAGTTTTTCAAGAAAATCGTGGGCTAACACATTGCCGAAAAAGTAGCATTTTCAAATCTATTTCCCACCCAATCAAAATGCACATCAAAAGAAAGGTATTTAAATGCTCTACCCACAACTGCAAACCAAAATGTTATACGATCGCTCGTTTCCGAAAAATTAGTCAAAAAGTAAAATTACAGAATTTCGACCCAGCTCATCACAAATTATCTTTCGGTTGCTCTATTTCCTCAACCAAGCCTCCAAACATGATGCGGTTTTCACTAAAATACAGAGCATCGACCCACCTTTTAATTGATGCATAAATCACAAAAATGATTTTTTTTTCAGTTTTTCGAGAAAATCGTGGGCTAACCCTTGCCGAAAAAAGTAGTATTTTCAAAACTATTTCCCACCCAATCAAAATGCACATCAAAAGAAAGGTATTTAAATGCTCTACCCACAACTGCAAACCAAAATGTTATACGATCGCTCGTTTCCGAAAAATTAGTCAAAAAGTAAAATTACAGAATTTCGACCCAGCTCATCACAAATTATCTTTCGGTTGCTCTATTTCCTCAACCAAGCCTCCAAACATGATGCGGTTGTCACTAAAATGCAGAGCATCGACCCACCTTTCAATTGATGCATAAATCACAAAAATGATTTTTTTTCAGTTTTTCGAGAAAATCGTGGGCTAACCCTTGCCGAAAAAAGTAGTATTTTCAAAACTATTTCCCACCCAATCAAAATGCACATCAAAAGAAAGGTATTTAAATGCTCTACCCACAACTGCAAACCAAAATGTTATACGATCGCTCGTTTCCGAAAAATTAGTCAAAAAGTAAAATTACAGAATTTCGACCCAGCTCATCACAAATTATCTTTCGGTTGCTCTATTTCCTCAACCAAGACTCCAAACATGATGCGGTTTTCACTAAAATACAGAGCATCGACCCACCTTTCAATTGATGCATAAATCACAAAAATGATTTTTTTTCAGTTTTTCGAGAAAATCGTGGGCTAACCCTTGCCGAAAAAAGTAGTATTTTCAAAACTATATCCCACCCAATCAAAATGCACATCAAAAGAAAGGTATTTAAATGCTCTACCCACAACTGCAAACCAAAATGTTATACGATCTCTCTTTTCCGAAAAATTAGTCAAAAAGTAAAATTACAGAATTTCGACCCAGCTCATCACAAATTATCTTTCGGTTGCTCTATTTCCTCAACCAAGCCTCCAAACATGATGCGGTTTTCACTAAAATACAGAGCATCGACCCACCTTTCAATTGATGCATAAATCACAAAAATGATTTTTTTTTTCAGTTTTTCGAGAAAATCGTGGGCTAACCCTTGCCGAAAAAAGTAGTATTTTCAAAACTATTTCCCACCCAATTAAAATGCACATCAAAAGAAAGGTATTTAAATGCTCTACCCACAACTGCAAACCAAAATGTTATACGATCGCTCGTTTCCGAAAAATTAGTCAAAAAGTAAAATTACAGAATTTCGACCCAGCTCATCACAAATTATCTTTCGGTTGCTCTTTTTCCTCAACCAAGCCTCCAAACATGATGCGGTTTTCACTAAAATACAGAGCATCGACCCACCTTTCAATTGATGCATAAATCACAAAAATGATTTTTTTTCAGTTTTTCGAGAAAATCGTGGGCTAACCCTTGCTGAAAAAAGTAGTATTTTCAAAACTATTTCCCACCCAATCAAAATGCACATCAAAAGAAAGGTATTTAAATGCTCTACCTACAACTGCAAACCAAAATGTTATACGATCGCTCGTTTCCGAAAAATTAGTCAAAAAGTAAAATTACAGAATTTCGACCCAGCTCATCACAAATTATCTTTCGGTTGCTCTATTTCCTCAACCAAGCCTCCAAACATGATGCGGTTTTCACTAAAATACAGAGCATCGACCCACCTTTCAATTGATGCATAAATCACAAAAATGATTTTTTTTCAGTTTTTCGAGAAAATCGTGGGCTAACCCTTGCCGAAAAAAGTAGTATTTTCAAAACTATTTCCCACCCAATCAAAATGCACATCAAAAAAAAGGTATTTAAATGCTCTACCCACAACTGCAAACCAAAATGTTATACGATCTCTCTTTTCCGAAAAATTAGTCAAAAAGTAAAATTACAGAATTTCGACCCAGCTCATCACAAATTATCTTTCGGTTGCTCTATTTCCTCAACCAAGCCTCCAAACATGATGCGGTTTTTCAGTTTTTCGAGAAAATCGTGGGCTAACACATTGCCGAAAAAGTAGCATTTTCAAATCTATTTCCCACCCAATCAAAATGCACATCAAAAGAAAGGTATTTAAATGCTCTACCCACAACTGCAAACCAAAATGTTATACGATCGCTCGTTTCCGAAAAATTAGTCAAAAAGTAAAATTACAGAATTTCGACCCAGCTCATCACAAATTATCTTTCGGTTGCTCTATTTCCTCAACCAAGCCTCCAAACATGATGCGGTTGTCACTAAAATACAGAGCATCGACCCACCTTTCAATTGATGCATAAATCACAAAAATGATTTTTTTTTCAGTTTTTCGAGAAAATCGTGGGCTAACCCTTGCCGAAAAAAGTAGTATTTTCAAAACTATTTCCCACCCAATCAAAATGCACATCAAAAGAAAGGTATTTAAATGCTCTACCCACAACTGCAAACCAAAATGTTATACGATCGCTCGTTTCCGAAAAATTAGTCAAAAAGTAAAATTACAGAATTTCGACCCAGCTCATCACAAATTATCTTTCGGTTGCTCTATTTCCTCAACCAAGCCTCCAAACATGATGCGGTTTTCACTAAAATACAGAGCATCGACCCATCTTTCAATTGATGCATAAATCACAAAAATGATTTTTTTCAGTTTTTCGAGAAAATCGTGGGCTAACCCTTGCCGAAAAAAGTAGTATTTTCAAAACTATTTCCCACCCAATTAAAATGCACATCAAAAGAAAGGTATTTAAATGCTCTACCCACAACTGCAAACCAAAATGTTATACGATCGCTCGTTTCCGAAAAATTAGTCAAAAAGTAAAATTACAGAATTTCGACCCAGCTCATCACAAATTATCTTTCGGTTGCTCTTTTTCCTCAACCAAGCCTCCAAACATGATGCGGTTTTCACTAAAATACAGAGCATCGACCCACCTTTCAATTGATGCATAAATCACAAAAATGATTTTTTTTCAGTTTTTCGAGAAAATCGTGGGCTAACCCTTGCTGAAAAAAGTAGTATTTTCAAAACTATTTCCCACCCAATCAAAATGCACATCAAAAGAAAGGTATTTAAATGCTCTACCCACAACTGCAAACCAAAATGTTATACGATCGCTCGTTTCCGAAAAATTAGTCAAAAAGTAAAATTACAGAATTTCGACCCAGCTCATCACAAATTATCTTTCGGTTGCTCTATTTCCTCAACCAAGCCTCCAAACATGATGCGGTTTTCACTAAAATACAGAGCATCGACCCACCTTTCAATTGATGCATAAATCACAAAAATGATTTTTTTTCAGTTTTTCGAGAAAATCGTGGGCTAACCCTTGCCGAAAAAAGTAGTATTTTCAAAACTATTTCCCACCCAATCAAAATGCACATCAAAAAAAAGGTATTTAAATGCTCTACCCACAACTGCAAACCAAAATGTTATACGATCTCTCTTTTCCGAAAAATTAGTCAAAAAGTAAAATTACAGAATTTCGACCCAGCTCATCACAAATTATCTTTCGGTTGCTCTATTTCCTCAACCAAGCCTCCAAACATGATGCGGTTTTCACTAAAATACAGAGCATCGACCCACCTTTCAATTGATGCATAAATCACAAAAATGATTTTTTTTCAGTTTTTCGAGAAAATCGTGGGCTAACCCTTGCCGAAAAAAGTAGTATTTTCAAAACTATTTCCCACCCAATCAAAATGCACATCAAAAGAAAGGTATTTAAATGCTCTACCCACAACTGCAAACCAAAATGTTATACGATCGCTCGCTTCCGAAAAATTAGTCAAAAAGTAAAATTACAGAATTTCGACCCAGCTCATCACAAATTATCTTTCGGTTGCTCTATTTCCTCAACCAAGCCTCCAAACATGATGCGGTTTTCACTAAAATACAGAGCATCGACCCACCTTTCAATTGATGCATAAATCACAAAAATGATTCAGTTTTTCGAGAAAATCGTGGGCTAACCCTTGCCGAAAAAAGTAGTATTTTCAAAACTATTTCCCACCCAATCAAAATGCACATCAAAAGAAAGGTATTTAAATGCTCTACCCACAACTGCAAACCAAAATGTTATACGATCGCTCGTTTCCGAAAAATTAGTCAAAAAGTAAAATTACAGAATTTCGACCCAGCTCATCACAAATTATCTTTCGGTTGCTCTATTTCCTCAACCAAGCCTCCAAACATGATGCGGTTTTCACTAAAATACAGAGCATCGACCCACCTTTCAATTGATGCATAAATCACAAAAATGATTTTTTTTTCAGTTTTTCGAGAAAATCGTGGGCTAACCCTTGCCAAAAAAGTAGTATTTTCAAAACTATTTCCCACCCAATCAAAATGCACATCAAAAGAAAGGTATTTAAATGCTCTACCCACAACTGCAAACCAAAATGTTATACGATCGCTCGTTTCCGAAAAATTAGTCAAAAAGTAAAATTACAGAATTTCGACCCAGCTCATCACAAATTATCTTTCGGTTGCTCTATTTCCTCAACCAAGCCTCCAAACATGATGCGGTTGTCACTAAAATACAGAGCATCGACCCACCTTTCAATTGATGCATAAATCACAAAAACGATTTTTTTTCAGTTTTTCGAGAAAATCGTGGGCTAACCCATTTTCCGAAAAAGTAGTATTTTCAAAACTATTTCCCACCCAATCAAAATGCACATCAAAAGAAAGGTATTTAAATGCTCTACCCACAACTGCAAACTAAAATGTTATACGATCGCTCGTTTCCGAAAAATTAGTCAAAAAGTAAAATTACAGAATTTCGACCCAGCTCATCACAAATTATCTTTCGGTTGCTCTATTTCCTCAACCAAGCCTCCAAACATGATGCGGTTTTCACTAAAATACAGAGCATCGACCCACCTTTCAATTGATGCATAAATCTCAAAAATGATTTTTTTTTTCAGTTTTTCGAGAAAATCGTGGGCTAACCCTTGCCGAAAAAGTAGTATTTTCAAAACTATTTCCCACCCAATCAAAATGCACATCAAAAGAAAGGTATTTAAATGCTCTACCCACAACTGCAAACCAAAATGTTATACGATCGCTCGTTTCCGAAAAATTAGTCAAAAAGTAAAATTACAGAATTTCGACCCAGCTCATCACAAATTATCTTTCGGTTGCTCTATTTCCTCAACCAAGCCTCCAAACATGATGCGGTTTTCACTAAAATACAGAGCATCGACCCAACTTTTAATTGATGCATAAATCTCAAAAATGATTTTTTTTCAGTTTTTCGAGAAAATCGTGGGCTAACCCTTGCCGAAAAAAGTAGTATTTTCAAAACTATTTCCCACCCAATCAAAATGCACATCAAAAGAAAGGTATTTAAATGCTCTACCCACAACTGCAAACCAAAATGTTATACGATCGCTCGTTTCCGAAAAATTAGTCAAAAAGTAAAATTACAGAATTTCGACCCAGCTCATCACAAATTAACTTTCGGTTGCTCTATTTCCTCAACCAAGCCTCCAAACATGATGCGGTTTTCACTAAAATACAGAGCATCGACCCACCTTTCAATTGATGCATAAATCTCAAAACTGATTTTTTTTCAGTTTTTCGAGAAAATCGTGGGCTAACCCATTGCCGAAAAAGTAGTATTTTCAAAACTATTTCCCACCCAATCAAAATGCACATCAAAAGAAAGGTATTTAAATGCTCTACCCACAACTGCAAACCAAAATGTTATACGATCGCTCGTTTCCGAAAAATTAGTCAAAAAGTAAAATTACAGAATTTCGACCCAGCTCATCACAAATTATCTTTCGGTTGCTCTATTTCCTCAACCAAGCCTCCAAACATGATGCGGTTTTCACTAAAATACAGAGCATCGACCCACCTTTCAATTGATGCATAAATCACAAAAATGATTTTTTTTCAGTTTTTCGAGAAAATCGTGGGCTAACCCTTGCCGAAAAAAGTAGTATTTTCAAAACTATTTCCCACCCAATCAAAATGCACACCAAAAGAAAGGTATTTAAATGCTCTACCCACAACTGCAAACCAAAATGTTATACGATCGCTCGTTTCCGAAAAATTAGTCAAAAAGTAAAATTACAGAATTTCGACCCAGCTCATCACAAATTATCTTTCGGTTGCTCTATTTCCTCAACCAAGCCTCCAAACATGATGCGGTTTTCACTAAAATACAGAGCATCGACCCAACTTTCAATTGATGCATCAATCACAAAAATGATTTTTTTTCAGTTTTTCGAGAAAATCGTGGGCTAACCCTTGCCGAAAAAAGTAGTATTTTCAAAACTATTTCCCACCCAATCAAAATGCACATCAAAAGAAAGGTATTTAAATGCTCTACCCACAACTGCAAACCAAAATGTTATACGATCGCTCGTTTCCGAAAAATTATTCAAAAAGTAAAATTACAGAATTTCGACCCAGCTCATCACAAATTATCTTTCGGTTGCTCTATTTCCTCAACCAAGCCTCCAAACATGATGCGGTTTTCACTAAAATACAGAGCATCGACCCACCTTTCAATTGATGCATAAATCACAAAAATGATTTTTTTTCAGTTTTTCGAGAAAATCGTGGGCTAACCCTTGCCGAAAAAAGTAGTATTTTCAAAACTATTTCCCACCCAATCAAAATGCACATCAAAAAAAAGGTATTTAAATGCTCTACCCACAACTGCAAACCAAAATGTTATACGATCTCTCTTTTCCGAAAAATTAGTCAAAAAGTAAAATTACAGAATTTCGACCCAGCTCATCACAAATTATCTTTCGGTTGCTCTATTTCCTCAACCAAGCCTCCAAACATGATGCGGTTTTCACTAAAATACAGAGCATCGACCCACCTTTCAATTGATGCATAAATCACAAAAATGATTTTTTTTTCAGTTTTTCGAGAAAATCGTGGGCTAACCCTTGCCGAAAAAAGTAGTATTTTCAAAACTATTTCCCACCCAATCAAAATGCACATCAAAAGAAAGGTATTTAAATGCTCTACCCACAACTGCAAACCAAAATGTTATACGATCGCTCGTTTCCGAAAAATTAGTCAAAAAGTAAAATTACAGAATTTCGACCCAGCTCATCACAAATTATCTTTCGGTTGCTCTATTTCCTCAACTAAGCCTCCAAACATGATGCGGTTTTCACTAAAATACAGAGCATCGACCCACCTTTCAATTGATGCATAAATCACAAAAATGATTTTTTTTTTTCAGTTTTTCGAGAAAATCGTGGGCTAACCCTTGCCGAAAAAAGTAGTATTTTCAAAACTATTTCCCACCCAATCAAAATGCACATCAAAAGAAAGGTATTTAAATGCTCTACCTACAACTGCAAACCAAAATGTTATACGATCGCTCGTTTCCGAAAAATTAGTCAAAAAGTAAAATTACAGAATTTCGACCCAGCTCATCACAAATTATCTTTCGGTTGCTCTATTTCCTCAACCAAGCCTCCAAACATGATGCGGTTTTCACTAAAATACAGAGCATCGACCCACCTTTCAATTGATGCATAAATCTCAAAAATGATTTTTTTTTCAGTTTTTCGAGAAAATCGTGGGCTAACCCTTGCCAAAAAAGTAGTATTTTCAAAACTATTTCCCACCCAATCAAAATGCACATCAAAAGAAAGGTATTTAAATGCTCTACCCACAACTGCAAACCAAAATGTTATACGATCTCTCTTTTCCGAAAAATTAGTCAAAAAGTAAAATTACAGAATTTCGACCCAGCTCATCACAAATTACCTTTCGGTTGCTCTATTTCCTCAACCAAGCCTCCAAACATGATGCGCTTTTCACTAAAATACAGAGCATCGACCCACCTTTCAATTGATACATAAATCACAAAAATGATTTTTTTTCAGTTTTTCGAGAAAATCGTGGGCTAACCCTTGCCGAAAAAAGTAGTATTTTCAAAACTATTTCCCACCCAATCAAAATGCACATCAAAAGATAGGTATTTAAATGCTCTACCCACAACTGCAAACCAAAATGTTATACGATCGCTCGTTTCCGAAAAATTAGTCAAAAAGTAAAATTACAGAATTTCGACCCAGCTCATCACAAATTATCTTTCGGTTGCTCTATTTCCTCAACCAAGCCTCCAAACATGATGCGGTTGTCACTAAAATACAGAGCATCGACCCACCTTTCAATTGATGCATAAATCTCAAAAATGATTTTTTTTCAGTTTTTCGAGAAAATCGTGGGCTAACCCATTGCCGAAAAAGTAGTATTTTCAAAACTATTTCCCACCCAATCAAAATGCACATCAAAAGAAAGGTATTTAAATGTTCTACCCACAACTGCAAACTAAAATGTTATACGATCGCTCGTTTCCGAAAAATTAGTCAAAAAGTAAAATTACAGAATTTCGACCCAGCTCATCACAAATTATCTTTCGGATGCTCTATTTCCTCAACCAAGCCTCCAAACATGATGCGGTTTTCACTAAAATACAGAGCATCGACCCACCTTTCAATTGATGCATAAATCACAAAAATGATTTTTTTTCAGTTTTTCGAGAAAATCGGGGGCTAACCCTTGCCGAAAAAGTAGTATTTTCAAAACTATTTCCCACCCAATCAAAATGCACATCAAAAGAAAGGTATTTAAATGCTCTACCCACAACTGCAAACCAAAATATTATACGATCGCTCGTTTCCGAAAAATTAGTCAAAAAGTAAAATTACAGAATTTCGACCCAGCTCATCACAAATTATCTTTCGGTTGCTCTATTTCCTCAACCAAGCCTCCAAACATGATGCGGTTGTCACTAAAATACAGAGCATCGACCCACCTTTCAATTGATGCATAAATCTCAAAAATGATTTTTTTTCAGTTTTTCGAGAAAATCGTGGGCTAACCCATTGCCGAAAGAGTAGTATTTTCAAAACTATTTCCCACCCAATCAAAATGCACATCAAAAGAAAGGTATTTAAATGCTCTACCCACAACTGCAAACCAAAATGTTATACGATCGCTCGTTTCCGAAAAATTAGTCAAAAAGTAAAATTACAGAATTTCGACCCAGCTCATCACAAATTATCTTTCGGTTGCTCTATTTCCTCAACCAAGCCTCCAAACATGATGCGGTTTTCACTAAAATACAGAGCATCGACCCACCTTTCAATTGATGCATAAATCTCAAAAATGATTTTTTATCAGTTTTTCGAGAAAATCGTGGGCTAACCCTTGCCGAAAAAAGTAGTATTTTCAAAACTATTTCCCACCCAATCAAAATGCACATCAAAAGAAAGGTATTTAAATGCTCTACCCACAACTGCAAACCAAAATGTTATACGATCGCTCGTTTCCGAAAAATTAGTCAAAAAGTAAAATTACAGAATTTCGAACCAGCTCATCACAAATTATCTTTCGGTTGCTCTATTTCCTCAACCAAGCCTCCAAACATGATGCGGTTTTCACTAAAATACAGAGCATCGACCCACCTTTCAATTGATGCATAAATCACAAAAATGATTTTTTTTCAGTTTTTCGAGAAAATCGTGGGCTAACCCATTGCCGAAAAAGTAGTATTTTCAAAACTATTTCCCACCCAATCAAAATGCACATCAAAAGAAAGGTATTTAAATGCTCTACCCACAACTGCAAACCAAAATGTTATACAATCGCTCGTTTCCGAAAAATTAGTCAAAAAGTAAAATTACAGAATTTCGACCCAGCTCATCACAAATTATCTTTCGGTTGCTCTATTTCCTCAACCAAGCCTCCAAACATGATGCGGTTGTCACTAAAATACAGAGCATCGACCCACCTTTCAATTGATGCATAAATCTCAAAAATGATTTTTTTTTCAGTTTTTCGAGAAAATCGTGGGCTAACCCATTGCCGAAAAAGTAGTATTTTCAAAACTATTTCCCACCCAATCAAAATGCACATCAAAAGAAAGGTATTTAAATGCTCTACCCACAACTGCAAACCAAAATGTTATACGATCGCTCGTTTCCGAAAAATTAGTCAAAAAGTAAAATTACAGAATTTCGACCCAGCTCATCACAAATTATCTTTCGGTTGCTCTATTTCCTCAACCAAGCCTCCAAACATGATGCGGTTGTCACTAAAATACAGAGCATCGACCCACCTTTCAATTGATGCATAAATCTCAAAAATGATTTTTTTTCAGTTTTTCGAGAAAATCGTGGGCTAACCCATTGCCGAAAGAGTAGTATTTTCAAAACTATTTCCCACCCAATCAAAATGCACATCAAAAGAAAGGTATTTAAATGCTCTACCCACAACTGCAAACCAAAATGTTATACGATCGCTCGTTTCCGAAAAATTAGTCAAAAAGTAAAATTACAGAATTTCGACCCAGCTCATCACAAATTATCTTTCGGTTGCTCTATTTCCTCAACCAAGCCTCCAAACATGATGCGGTTTTCACTAAAATACAGAGCATCGACCCACCTTTCAATTGATGCATAAATCTCAAAAATGATTTTTTATCAGTTTTTCGAGAAAATCGTGGGCTAACCCTTGCCGAAAAAAGTAGTATTTTCAAAACTATTTCCCACCCAATCAAAATGCACATCAAAAGAAAGGTATTTAAATGCTCTACCCACAACTGCAAACCAAAATGTTATACGATCGCTCGTTTCCGAAAAATTAGTCAAAAAGTAAAATTACAGAATTTCGAACCAGCTCATCACAAATTATCTTTCGGTTGCTCTATTTCCTCAACCAAGCCTCCAAACATGATGCGGTTTTCACTAAAATACAGAGCATCGACCCACCTTTCAATTGATGCATAAATCACAAAAATGATTTTTTTTCAGTTTTTCGAGAAAATCGTGGGCTAACCCTTGCCGAAAAAAGTAGTATTTTCAAAACTATTTCCCACCCAATCAAAATGCACATCAAAAGAAAGGTATTTAAATGCTCTACCCACAACTGCATACCAAAATGTTATACGATCGCTCGTTTCCGAAAAATTAGTCAAAAAGTAAAATTACAGAATTTCGACCCAGCTCATCACAAATTATCTTTCGGTTGCTCTATTTCCTCAACCAAGCCTCCAAACATGATGCGGTTTTCACTAAAATACAGAGCATCGACCCAGCTTTCAATTGATGCATAAATCACAAAAATGATTTTTTTTCAGTTTTTCGAGAAAATCGTGGGCTAACCCATTGCCGAAAAAGTAGTATTTTCAAAACTATTTCCCACCCAATCAAAATGCACATCAAAAGAAAGGTATTTAAATGCTCTACCCACAACTGCAAACCAAAATGTTATACAATCGCTCGTTTCCGAAAAATTAGTCAAAAAGTAAAATTACAGAATTTCGACCCAGCTCATCACAAATTATCTTTCGGTTGCTCTATTTCCTCAACCAAGCCTCCAAACATGATGCGGTTGTCACTAAAATACAGAGCATCGACCCACCTTTCGATTGATGCATAAATCTCAAAAATGATTTTTTTTTTCAGTTTTTCGAGAAAATCGTGGGCTAACCCATTGCCGAAAAAGTAGTATTTTCAAAACTATTTCCCACCCAATCAAAATGCACATCAAAAGAAAGGTATTTAAATGCTCTACCCACAACTGCAAACCAAAATGTTATACGATCGCTCGTTTCCGAAAAATTAGTCAAAAAGTAAAATTACAGAATTTCGACCCAGCTCATCACAAATTATCTTTCGGTTGCTCTATTTCCTCAACCAAGCCTCCAAACATGATGCGGTTTTCACTAAAATACAGAGCATCGACCCACCTTTCAATTGATGCATAAATCACATAAATGATTTTTTTCAGTTTTTCGAGAAAATCGTGGGCTAACCCTTGCCGAAAAAGTAGTATTTTCAAAACTATTTCCCACCCAATCAAAATGCACATCAAAAGAAAGGTATTTAAATGCTCTACCCACAACTGCAAACCAAAATGTTATACGATCGCTCGTTTCCGCAAAATTAGTCAAAAAGTAAATTTACAGAATTTCGACCCAGCTCATCACAAATTATCTTTCGGTTGCTCTATTTCCTCAACCAAGCCTCCAAACATGATGCGGTTTTCACTAAAATACAGAGCATCGACCCACCTTTCAATTGATGTATAAATCACAAAAATGATTTTTTTTTCAGTTTTTCGAGAAAATCGTGGGCTAACCCTTGCCGAAAAAAGTAGTATTTTCAAAACTATTTCCCACCCCATCAAAATGCACATCAAAAGAAAGGTATTTAAATGCTCTACCCACAACTGCAAACCAAAATGTTATACAATCGCTCGTTTCCGAAAAATTAGTCAAAAAGTAAAATTACAGAATTTCGACACAGCTCATCACAAATTATCTTTCGGTTGCTCTATTTCCTCAACCAAGCCTCCAAACATGATGCGGTTTTCACTAAAATACAGAGCATCGACCCACCTTTCAATTGATGCATAAATCACAAAAATGATTTTTTTTTTCAGTTTTTCGAGAAAATCGTGGGCTAACCCTTGCCGCAAAAAGTAGTATTTTCAAAACTATTTCCCACCCATTCAAAATGCACATCAAAAGAAAGGTATTTAAATGCTCTACCCACAACTGCAAACCAAAATGTTATACGATCGCTCGTTTCCGAAAAATTAGTCAAAAAGTAAAATTACAGAATTTCGACCCAGCTCATCAGAAATTATCTTTCGGTTGCTCTATTTCCTCAACCAAGCCTCCAAACATGATGCGGTTGTCACTAAAATACAGAGCATCGACCCACCTTTCAATTGATGCATAAATCTCAAAAATGATTTTTTTTCAGTTTTTCGAGAAAATCGTGGGCTAACCCATTGCCAAAAAAGTAGTATTTTCAAAACTATTTCCCACCCAATCAAAATGCACATCAAAAGAAAGGTATTTAAATGCTCTACCCACAACTGCAAACCAAAATGTTATACGATCGCTCGTTTCCGAAAAATTAGTCAAAAAGTAAAATTACAGAATTTCGACCCAGCTCATCACAAATTATCTTTCGGTTGCTCTATTTCCTCAACCAAGCCTCCAAACATGATGCGGTTTTCACTAAAATACAGAGCATCGACCCACCTTTCAATTGATGCATAAATCTCAAAAATGATTTTTTTTCAGTTTTTCGAGAAAATCGTGGGCTAACCCTTGCGAAAAAAGTAGTATTTTCAAAACTATTTCCCACCCAATCAAAATACACATCAAAAGAAAGGTATTTAAATGCTCTACCCACAACTGCAAACCAAAATGTTATACGATCGCTCGTTTCCGAAAAATTAGTCAAAAAGTAAAATTACAGAATTTCGACCCAGCTCATCACAAATTATCTTTCGGTTGCTCTATTTCCTCAACCAAGCCTCCAAACATGATGCGGTTTTCACTAAAATACAGAGCATCGACCCACCTTTCAATTGATGCATAAATCTCAAAAATGATTTTTTTTAAGTTTTTCGAGAAAATCGTGGGCTAGCCCTTGCCGAAAAAATAGTATTTTCAAAACTATTCCCACCCAATCAAAATGCACATCAAAACAAAGGTATTTAAATGCTCTACCCACAACTGCAAACCAAAATGTTATACGATCGCTCGTTTCCGAAAAATTAGTCAAAAAGTAAAATTACAGAATTTCGACCCAGCTCATCACAAATTATCTTTCGTTTGCTCTATTTCCTCAACCAAGCCTCCAAACATGATGCGGTTTTCACTAAAATACAGAGCATCGACCCACCTTTCAATTGATGCATAAATCACAAAAATGATTTTTTTTCAGTTTTTCGAGAAAATCGTGGGCTAACCCTTGCCGAAAAAAGTAGTATTTCAAAACTATTTCCCACCCAATCAAAATGCACATCAAAAGAAAGGTATTTAAATGCTCTACCCACAACTGCATACCAAAATGTTATACGATCGCTCGTTTCCGAAAAATTAGTCAAAAAGTAAAATTACAGAATTTCGACCCAGCTCATCACAAATTATCTTTCGGTTGCTCTATTTCCTCAACCAAGCCTCCAAACATGATGCGGTTTTCACTAAAATACAGAGCATCGACCCAGCTTTCAATTGATGCATAAATCACAAAAATGATTTTTTTTCAGTTTTTCGAGAAAATCGTGGGCTAACCCATTGCCGAAAAAGTAGTATTTTCAAAACTATTTCCCACCCAATCAAAATGCACATCAAAAGAAAGGTATTTAAATGCTCTACCCACAACTGCAAACCAAAATGTTATACAATCGCTCGTTTCCGAAAAATTAGTCAAAAAGTAAAATTACAGAATTTCGACCCAGCTCATCACAAATTATCTTTCGGTTGCTCTATTTCCTCAACCAAGCCTCCAAACATGATGCGGTTGTCACTAAAATACAGAGCATCGACCCACCTTTCAATTGATGCATAAATCTCAAAAATGATTTTTTTTTCAGTTTTTCGAGAAAATCGTGGGCTAACCCATTGCCGAAAAAGTAGTATTTTCAAAACTATTTCCCACCCAATCAAAATGCACATCAAAAGAAAGGTATTTAAATGCTCTACCCACAACTGCAAACCAAAATGTTATACGATCGCTCGTTTCCGAAAAATTAGTCAAAAAGTAAAATTACAGAATTTCGACCCAGCTCATCACAAATTATCTTTCGGTTGCTCTATTTCCTCAACCAAGCCTCCAAACATGATGCGGTTTTCACTAAAATACAGAGCATCGACCCACCTTTCAATTGATGCATAAATCACAAAAATGATTTTTTTCAGTTTTTCGAGAAAATCGTGGGCTAACCCTTGCCGAAAAAGTAGTATTTTCAAAACTATTTCCCACCCAATCAAAATGCACATCAAAAGAAAGGTATTTAAATGCTCTACCCACAACTGCAAACCAAAATGTTATACGATCGCTCGTTTCCGCAAAATTAGTCAAAAAGTAAATTTACAGAATTTCGACCCAGCTCATCACAAATTATCTTTCGGTTGCTCTATTTCCTCAACCAAGCCTCCAAACATGATGCGGTTTTCACTAAAATACAGAGCATCGACCCACCTTTCAATTGATGTATAAATCACAAAAATGATTTTTTTTCAGTTTTTCGAGAAAATCGTGGGCTAACCCTTGCCGAAAAAAGTAGTATTTTCAAAACTATTTCCCACCCAATCAAAATGCACATCAAAAGAAAGGTATTTAAATGCTCTACCCACAACTGCAAACCAAAATGTTATACAATCGCTCGTTTCCGAAAAATTAGTCAAAAAGTAAAATTACAGAATTTCGACACAGCTCATCACAAATTATCTTTCGGTTGCTCTATTTCCTCAACCAAGCCTCCAAACATGATGCGGTTTTCACTAAAATACAGAGCATCGACCCACCTTTCAATTGATGCATAAATCACAAAAATGATTTTTTTTTTCAGTTTTTCGAGAAAATCGTGGGCTAACCCTTGCCGCAAAAAGTAGTATTTTCAAAACTATTTCCCACCCATTCAAAATGCACATCAAAAGAAAGGTATTTAAATGCTCTACCCACAACTGCAAACCAAAATGTTATACGATCGCTCGTTTCCGAAAAATTAGTCAAAAAGTAAAATTACAGAATTTCGACCCAGCTCATCAGAAATTATCTTTCGGTTGCTCTATTTCCTCAACCAAGCCTCCAAACATGATGCGGTTGTCACTAAAATACAGAGCATCGACCCACCTTTCAATTGATGCATAAATCTCAAAAATGATTTTTTTTCAGTTTTTCGAGAAAATCGTGGGCTAACCCATTGCCAAAAAAGTAGTATTTTCAAAACTATTTCCCACCCAATCAAAATGCACATCAAAAGAAAGGTATTTAAATGCTCTACCCACAACTGCAAACCAAAATGTTATACGATCGCTCGTTTCCGAAAAATTAGTCAAAAAGTAAAATTACAGAATTTCGACCCAGCTCATCACAAATTATCTTTCGGTTGCTCTATTTCCTCAACCAAGCCTCCAAACATGATGCGGTTTTCACTAAAATACAGAGCATCGACCCACCTTTCAATTGATGCATAAATCTCAAAAATGATTTTTTTTCAGTTTTTCGAGAAAATCGTGGGCTAACCCTTGCGAAAAAAGTAGTATTTTCAAAACTATTTCCCACCCAATCAAAATACACATCAAAAGAAAGGTATTTAAATGCTCTACCCACAACTGCAAACCAAAATGTTATACGATCGCTCGTTTCCGAAAAATTAGTCAAAAAGTAAAATTACAGAATTTCGACCCAGCTCATCACAAATTATCTTTCGGTTGCTCTATTTCCTCAACCAAGCCTCCAAACATGATGCGGTTTTCACTAAAATACAGAGCATCGACCCACCTTTCAATTGATGCATAAATCTCAAAAATGATTTTTTTTCAGTTTTTCGAGAAAATCGTGGGCTAACCCTTGCCGAAAAAAGTAGTATTTTCAAAACTATTTCCCACCCAATCAAAATGCACATCAAAAGAAAGGTATTTAAATGCTCTACCCACAACTGCAAACCAAAATTTTATACGATCGCTCGTTTCCGAAAAATTAGTCAAAAAGTAAAATTACAGAATTTCGACCCAGCTCATCACAAATTATCTTTCGGTTGCTCTATTTCCTCAACCAAGCCTCCAAACATGATGCGGTTTTCACTAAAATACAGAGCATCGACCCACCTTTCAATTGATGCATAAATCACAAAAATGATTTTTTTTCAGTTTTTCGAGAAAATCGTGGGCTAACCCTTGCCGAAAAAAGTAGTATTTTCAAAACTATTTCCCACCCAATCAAAATGCACATCAAAAGAAAGGTATTTAAATGCTCTACCCACAACTGCATACCAAAATGTTATACGATCGCTCGTTTCCGAAAAATTAGTCAAAAAGTAAAATTACAGAATTTCGACCCAGCTCATCACAAATTATCTTTCGGTTGCTCTATTTCCTCAACCAAGCCTCCAAACATGATGCGGTTTTCACTAAAATACAGAGCATCGACCCAGCTTTCAATTGATGCATAAATCACAAAAATGATTTTTTTTCAGTTTTTCGAGAAAATCGTGGGCTAACCCATTGCCGAAAAAGTAGTATTTTCAAAACTATTTCCCACCCAATCAAAATGCACATCAAAAGAAAGGTATTTAAATGCTCTACCCACAACTGCAAACCAAAATGTTATACAATCGCTCGTTTCCGAAAAATTAGTCAAAAAGTAAAATTACAGAATTTCGACCCAGCTCATCACAAATTATCTTTCGGTTGCTCTATTTCCTCAACCAAGCCTCCAAACATGATGCGGTTGTCACTAAAATACAGAGCATCGACCCACCTTTCAATTGATGCATAAATCTCAAAAATGATTTTTTTTTCAGTTTTTCGAGAAAATCGTGGGCTAACCCATTGCCGAAAAAGTAGTATTTTCAAAACTATTTCCCACCCAATCAAAATGCACATCAAAAGAAAGGTATTTAAATGCTCTACCCACAACTGCAAACCAAAATGTTATACGATCGCTCGTTTCCGAAAAATTAGTCAAAAAGTAAAATTACAGAATTTCGACCCAGCTCATCACAAATTATCTTTCGGTTGCTCTATTTCCTCAACCAAGCCTCCAAACATGATGCGGTTTTCACTAAAATACAGAGCATCGACCCACCTTTCAATTGATGCATAAATCACAAAAATGATTTTTTTCAGTTTTTCGAGAAAATCGTGGGCTAACCCTTGCCGAAAAAGTAGTATTTTCAAAACTATTTCCCACCCAATCGAAATGCACATCAAAAGAAAGGTATTTAAATGCTTTACCCACAACTGCAAACCAAAATGTTATACGATCGCTCGTTTCCGCAAAATTAGTCAAAAAGTAAATTTACAGAATTTCGACCCAGCTCATCACAAATTATCTTTCGGTTGCTCTATTTCCTCAACCAAGCCTCCAAACATGATGCGGTTTTCACTAAAATACAGAGCATCGACCCACCTTTCAATTGATGTATAAATCACAAAAATGATTTTTTTTCAGTTTTTCGAGAAAATCGTGGGCTAACCCTTGCCGAAAAAAGTAGTATTTTCAAAACTATTTCCCACCCAATCAAAATGCACATCAAAAGAAAGGTATTTAAATGCTCTACCCACAACTGCAAACCAAAATGTTATACAATCGCTCGTTTCCGAAAAATTAGTCAAAAAGTAAAATTACAGAATTTCGACACAGCTCATCACAAATTATCTTTCGGTTGCTCTATTTCCTCAACCAAGCCTCCAAACATGATGCGGTTTTCACTAAAATACAGAGCATCGACCCACCTTTCAATTGATGCATAAATCACAAAAATGATTTTTTTTTTCAGTTTTTCGAGAAAATCGTGGGCTAACCCTTGCCGCAAAAAGTAGTATTTTCAAAACTATTTCCCACCCATTCAAAATGCACATCAAAAGAAAGGTATTTAAATGCTCTACCCACAACTGCAAACCAAAATGTTATACGATCGCTCGTTTCCGAAAAATTAGTCAAAAAGTAAAATTACAGAATTTCGACCCAGCTCATCAGAAATTATCTTTCGGTTGCTCTATTTCCTCAACCAAGCCTCCAAACATGATGCGGTTGTCACTAAAATACAGAGCATCGACCCACCTTTCAATTGATGCATAAATCTCAAAAATGATTTTTTTTCAGTTTTTCGAGAAAATCGTGGGCTAACCCATTGCCAAAAAAGTAGTATTTTCAAAACTATTTCCCACCCAATCAAAATGCACATCAAAAGAAAGGTATTTAAATGCTCTACCCACAACTGCAAACCAAAATGTTATACGATCGCTCGTTTCCGAAAAATTAGTCAAAAAGTAAAATTACAGAATTTCGACCCAGCTCATCACAAATTATCTTTCGGTTGCTCTATTTCCTCAACCAAGCCTCCAAACATGATGCGGTTTTCACTAAAATACAGAGCATCGACCCACCTTTCAATTGATGCATAAATCTCAAAAATGATTTTTTTTCAGTTTTTCGAGAAAATCGTGGGCTAACCCTTGCGAAAAAAGTAGTATTTTCAAAACTATTTCCCACCCAATCAAAATACACATCAAAAGAAAGGTATTTAAATGCTCTACCCACAACTGCAAACCAAAATGTTATACGATCGCTCGTTTCCGAAAAATTAGTCAAAAAGTAAAATTACAGAATTTCGACCCAGCTCATCACAAATTATCTTTCGGTTGCTCTATTTCCTCAACCAAGCCTCCAAACATGATGCGGTTTTCACTAAAATACAGAGCATCGACCCACCTTTCAATTGATGCATAAATCTCAAAAATGATTTTTTTTAAGTTTTTCGAGAAAATCGTGGGCTAGCCCTTGCCGAAAAAATAGTATTTTCAAAACTATTTCCCACCCAATCAAAATGCACATCAAAACAAAGGTATTTAAATGCTCTACCCACAACTGCAAACCAAAATGTTATACGATCGCTCGTTTCCGAAAAATTAGTCAAAAAGTAAAATTACAGAATTTCGACCCAGCTCATCACAAATTATCTTTCGTTTGCTCTATTTCCTCAACCAAGCCTCCAAACATGATGCGGTTTTCACTAAAATACAGAGCATCGACCCACCTTTCAATTGATGCATAAATCACAAAAATGATTTTTTTTCAGTTTTTCGAGAAAATCGTGGGCTAACCCTTGCCGAAAAAAGTAGTATTTTCAAAACTATTTCCCACCCAATCAAAATGCACATCAAAAGAAAGGTATTTAAATGCTCTACCCACAACTGCAAACCAAAATTTTATACGATCGCTCGTTTCCGAAAAATTAGTCAAAAAGTAAAATTACAGAATTTCGACCCAGCTCATCACAAATTATCTTTCGGTTGCTCTATTTCCTCAACCAAGCCTCCAAACATGATGCGGTTTTCACTAAAATACAGAGCATCGACCCACCTTTCAATTGATGCATAAATCACAAAAATGATTTTTTTTCAGTTTTTCGAGAAAATCGTGGGCTAACCCTTGCCGAAAAAAGTAGTATTTTCAAAACTATTTCCCACCCAATCAAAATGCACATCAAAAGAAAGGTATTTAAATGCTCTACCCACAACTGCAAACCAAAATGTTATACGATCTCTCTTTTCCGAAAAATTAGTCAAAAAGTAAAATTACAGAATTTCGACCCAGCTCATCACAAATTATCTTTCGGTTGCTCTATTTCCTCAACCAAGCCTCCAAACATGATGCGGTTTTCACTAAAATACAGAGCATCGACCCACCTATCAATTGATGCATAAATCACAAAAATGATTTTTTTTTTCAGTTTTTCGAGAAAATCGTGGGCTAACCCATTGCCGAAAAAGTAGCATTTTCAAATCTATTTCCCACCCAATCAAAATGCACATCAAAAGAAAGATATTTAAATGCTCTACCCACAACTGCAAACCAAAATGTTATACGATCGCTCGTTTCCGAAAAATTAGTCAAAAAGTAAAATTACAGAATTTCGACCCAGCTCATCACAAATTATCTTTCGGTTGCTCTATTTCCTCAACCAAGCCTCCAAACATGATGCGGTTTTCACTAAAATACAGAGCATCGACCCACCTTTCAATTGATGCATAAATCACAAAAATGATTTTTTTTTCAGTTTTTCGAGAAAATCGTGGGCTAACCCTTGCCGAAAAAAGTAGTATTTTCAAAACTATTTCCCACCCAATCAAAATGCACATCAAAAGAAAGGTATTTAAATGCTCTACCCACAACTGCAAACCAAAATGTTATACGATCGCTCGTTTCCGAAAAATTTGTCAAAAAGTAAAATTACAGAATTTCGACCCAGCTCATCACAAATTATCTTTCGGTTGCTCTATTTCCTCAACCAAGCCTCCAAACATGATGCGGTTTTCACTAAAATACAGAGCATCAACCCACCTTTCAATTGATGCATAAATCACAAAAATTATTTTTTTTCAGTTTTTCGAGAAAATCGTGGGCTAACCCTTGCCGAAAAAAGTAGTATTTTCAAAACTATTTCCCACCCAATCAAAATGCACATCAAAAGAAAGGTATTTAAATGCTCTACCCACAACTGCAAACCAAAATGTTATACGATCTCTCTTTTCCGAAAAATTAGTCAAAAAGTAAAATTACAGAATTTCGACCCAGCTCATCACAAATTATCTTTCGGTTGCTCTATTTCCTCAACCAAGCCTCCAAACATGATGCGGTTTTCACTAAAATACAGAGCATCGACCCACCTTTCAATTGATGCATAAATCACAAAAATGATTTTTTTTCAGTTTTTCGAGAAAATCGTGGGCTAACCCTTGCCGAAAAAAGTAGTATTTTCAAAACTATTTCCCACCCAATCAAAATGCACATCAAAAGAAAGGTATTTAAATGCTCTACCCACAACTGCAAACCAAAATGTTATACGATAACTCGTTTCCCGAAAAATTAGTCAAAAAGTAAAATTACAGAATTTCGACCCAGCTCATCACAAATTATCTTTCGGTTGCTCTATTTCCTCAACCAAGCCTCCAAACATGATGCGGTTTTCACTAAAACACAGAGCATCGAACCACCTTTCAATTGATGCATAAATCACAAAAATGATTTTTTTTTCAGTTTTTCGAGAAAATCGTGGGCTTACCCATTGCCGAAAAAGTAGCATTTTCAAATCAAAAAGTAAAATTACAGAATTTCGACCCAGCTCATCACAAATTATCTTTCGGTTGCTCTATTTCCTCAACCAAGCCTCCAAACATGATGCGGTTTTCACTAAAATACAGAGCATCGACCCACCTTTCAATTGATGCATAAATCACAAAAATGATTTTTTTTTCAGTTTTTCGAGAAAATCGTGGGCTAACCCTTGCCGAAAAAAGTAGTATTTTCAAAACTATTTCCCACCCAATCAAAATGCACATCAAAAGAAAGGTATTTAAATGCTCTACCCACAACTGCAAACCAAAATGTTATACGATCGCTCGTTTCCGAAAAATTAGTCAAAAAGTAAAATTACAGAATTTCAACCCAGCTCATCACAAATTATCTTTCGGTTGCTCTATTTCCTCAACCAAGCCTCCAAACATGATGCGGTTTTCACTAAAATACAGAGCATCGACCCACCTTTCAATTGATGCATAAATCACAAAAATGATTTTTTTTCAGTTTTTCGAGAAAATCGTGGGCTAACCCTTGCCGAAAAAAGTAGTATTTTCAAAACTATTTCCCACCCAATCAAAATGCACATCAAAAGAAAGGTATTTAAATGCTCTACCCACAACTGTTTCCGAAAAATTAGTCAAAAAGTAAAATTACAGAATTTCGACCCAGCTCATCACAAATTATCTTTCGGTTGCTCTATTTCCTCAACCAAGCCTCCAAACATGATACGGTTTTCACTAAAATACAGAGCATCGACCCACCTTTCAATTGATGCATAAATCACAAAAATGATTTTTTTTTCAGTTTTTCGAGAAAATCGTGGGCTTACCCTTGCCGAAAGAAGTAGTATTTTCAAAACTATTTCCCACCCAATCAAAATGCACATCAAAAGAAAGGTATTTAAATGCTCTACCCACAACTGCAAACCAAAATGTTATACAATCGCTCGTTTCCGAAAAATTAGTCAAAAAGTAAAATTACAGAATTTCGACCCAGCTCATCACAAATTATCTTTCGGTTGCTCTATTTCCTCAACCAAGCCCCCAAACATCTCTCCTTGCCGATGATGCGGTTTTCACTAAAATACAGAGCATCGACCCACCTTTCAATTGATGCATAAATCACAAAAATGATTTTTTTTCAGTTTTTCGAGAAAATCGTTTGCTAACCCTTGCCGAAAAAAGTAGTATTTTCAAAACTATTTCCCACCCAATCAAAATGCACATCAAAAGAAAGGTATTTAAATGCTCTACCCACAACTGCAAACCAAAATGTTATACGATCGCTCGTTTCCGAAAAATTAGTCAAAAAGTAAAATTACAGAATTTCGACCCAGCTCATCACAAATTATCTTTCGTGTGGTGTATAATTTCTTTATTAAAATATAACTCTTATTTAAAGACTACAAATCTAATTCGACTGGCTTGGGCGCGTCCGTTGAAAAGAATAGTCGTTAGAATACAAATTTTTATGAGAGCGAGCCAAACAACCTTTTGTCTCGCTTCTATGTCTCAGGTTTCAGAGTTTCGCGCTCAGCGTGCGACATCTAGCTACGAAACTCTGAAACCTAAACATAAGGGGAATTACACATTATTAATGATAGTTGCCTTAATTTTATACTACAACTCGGCCAATCTGACAATTTGATCGCCCACGATTAAATTAAACAAACAAGTCTTAAGTTATAATCATGAGATGGTAGGTGTCGCCCTTAATCAACCGAACCTTCAGAGTCTCGATTCTTCCAAAGTCGAATATTTCGAGACTCGACAATGCCATCATATGGCAGCTGTGTGATTTGACAACCTTCGATATCGCGTATTACGTATCTATCATTAGGTAGAATTTTGTAAACAACGTATGGGCCTCTGAACTTTGGAACCAATTTCTTATTTACACCGGTTGTTGTATCTACATTTTTTATTACTACATAATCACCCTCATCGTATATACGTGCCGGGTTATTATGCTCATTAAAATATTTAATATTATATTCCTGAATCTTAGTGATTGCTTCTGAAGCCTTTTCTCTTGACAATTCAAGATTTCTTTCCAGTTGACTTAATTGTTTATCATCAAGAAATTCTGTTAATTTGTCGATTACTACTCCCCTTTGGTTAATACCAAATAACAATTGACTTGGTGTATTTTGAATAGCGCGATGTATAGTGTTATTTAGTCCGAATTCTATTTGTGTTAAAGTAACAACCCAATCTGAGTGCTCGATTGGTTCCGAAAGCTTAGCAAGCATGCCAGTTAATACCCTATTGACTCGCTCTACTTGACCATTGGCCTGTGGCGAATGAACTGCCACCTTAACATGATCTATATTCTGGTCTATAACAAATGAACTAAACTCTAGTGATGTAAAGCAGGTTCCCCTATCAGTAATTACTCTTGATGGCCTACTGTAATACTCAAAATATTTTCTTAGTGCTGCACATACTTCTTTTGAGCTTGTAGATACAACTGGGTATAATTTAGTGAACTTTGTAAATGCATCTATTACCACTAATATATGTTTTCTCTTTGACTTTATTGAAGGGAGAGGACCAAGATGATCCAAGTGTATTGTATGGAATGGAATGGGCTCCTTAGGAATATTGAACAAATTGCGTATATTAGATCGAACTGGTGCTGAGTGCATTATGCAACGGATACAATTTTTAATGTATTTTTCAACTTTTTCCTGAACATTCGGAAACCAATAGTGACGGCCAATTTGATCAGAGCTTTTTGTTACACCTAAATGCCCAATTTTCTCATGGATCATTCTTATAACATTAGTTTCCATTTCAGATGGGACATAGAATCGAAGTTTACCATTTTTATTTTTTTTGAAGACAATACCATCCTGAACTAAAAACGAATTATTATCTTTTAAATATAGTTTGTTTTTCATTTCCAAAATCTTTACATCTCGATTTTGGGCTGCTCTGAGTTGGAAATCAACATCCTCAGAGTCAATAACGGATATAACATTACATCTGCTTAAGGCATCAACATGATTCATATTGGCACCACTACGATGTTTGACCTTATAATCATAATCCTCCAGCTCTAAGGCCCATCGAGCAATTCTATGATTAACATTCTTTTTGTTCAGTGTCATTGTTAAAGAACTGCAATCAGTTACGATTGTAAAAGGAATACCTTGCAAATAAACACGGAACCGACGTAAAGCTGAAATTATGGCTAAAGTTTCCAATTCAAAACTATGGTATTTGGCCTCTTGATCAGTGGTGCTTTTAGAGAAGAATGCTACCGGATGTAATTTATCATCTTCTTGTCGTTGGAGTAGAACTGCACCATACCCTAATGAACTTGCATCGCAATGCAGTTCTGTTTCTTTCCTTGGACTATAGATTGCCAATACAGGTGGAGATGTTAACCGTTCCTTTAAAGTCTGAAAAACATCTTCGCATTCGGAAGTAAATCTAAAAGGAGTTTCAGCTTTTAATAAATTATAAAGAGGTCTTGCTATTCTTGAAAAGGATTCGACAAACCTGCGAAAGTATGAACAAAGTCCTAAAAATGAATGCAATTTCTTTCTGTCTTTAGGCACAGGATATTGAGCAATCGCTCGAATATGGGAATCACTAGGTTGGATGCCATGTTCCGTTACTTTAAACCCTAAGTAATCAAGTTTCGAATATGCAAAGCGACATTTTGACAAGTTGAGCTCCAACCCATTCTTCGCTACACAACATAAAATTTTAGTAAGTATCTCAAAATGTTCAGTAATAGTTTTACTAGCAATTAATATATCATCTAGGTAGACAACTATATCTCCTCTGTCTATAAATTCACGAAAAATTTGAATTATGAATCTCTGAAAAACACTGGGCGCATTCTTAAGGCCGAAAGGCATTTTAAGAAATTCCCATTGACCGTTCGGGGTTACGAAAGATGTTAATTGTGTTGAATCTGCTGCTACCTTTACCTGGTAAAACCCACTCTTAAGGTCTAATAAGGTCATAACCTTCTTCCCCTCCAGGTATTCAATGCAATCGTCTATCAATGGTATTGGATGAGGATCTCTTACTGTACGTTTGTTCAATGCTCGATAGTCTATACACATTCTGGTTTCACCAGATTTTTTCTTAACTAAAACTATTGGTGCAGCATACGGAGAACTACTTGGCTGAATAATTCGTTTTTCCAATAGGTCTTTTATTATTTCACTCACAGTACCTTTTTCTGAGACTGATAGCCTTCGCGGAGCAAAACAAACAGGAATATCAGATGTAAGTCTAATGTGCATCTCAAAATCCTTTGGTGAAACCATAGTTTTATCAAAATTCAAATAATTTTGAGATACTATATTTTTAATAGTTTTTGAAATGTCTAAACTAAGATTTGAATCAATATCTATATAATCTTTTCTATCCCATATAATCTCAAAAGCATGGCAGCCAAATAAATCACTATCTACCTCAACATTATTGTATTCTCTCTTCACATCAAGATCGTCTTTAAGCTTAATCCGATCATGATCAAATGTATTCAACTTGTCTTTGAAGCAATCACTAAGTTCTTTAGATTGTATCTTTAATTCACCGGCTAATACGCTGCTCCCAAAAACATCATTTATGTTGTTCTTATAATGACTACACTCTGAAGGTTCGGTTTTTTCATCAGAATAAGTGCACATATACAATTGGTTAGAAAGAAAAACTTTATTCGAACAAATTTCATTTTGACACTGCTCAGAAGTTATATTAACTTTATTACAGTTCATGTTAAGTTTTATATTAAAGATTTCAAGGAGATCACGACCAATAAGTAAAGGTATAGGAGTTACTTCATCTGGAATAACCATAAGGGAAACAAGATTTAAATTATCTTTTATATTAATATAACAATTAATCGTACCGTACGTAAAGAGTTTAATGTTTCCTAATCCTTTAAATCTTGAATACGTTAATGATTCTTGAACGTTAATTTCTTCAGGCAGAACAGACTTTCGTATGAAACTAATCGGACTACCGGTATCCAAAAGAGAACAACAATCGATAAATTTTGTGCACTTATTCTTATTTGTCATAAAGGCGACACTCACCATCTGAACAGCATCCAAACTCTGAGTCAGCTCCTTGGTGTCATCATGTAGGGCATCCCGGTTCACGGCTCCAACTCTGGTCTTCACAATATAAGGGCAGTTTTTGTAAGTGTGCCCCTCGTCAGCACATTTGAAACAGGATCCAGCTGGTCGTTGCTCCTTTGGACATTTTGCTGCGATGTGCCCATACTTTGAGCAATTAAAACATCTCTTGGACTGCTCGTTGTTTGATGCTGAAGTTGAGGGAACCATATTTCCTCCAGAAGTTGTTGCCCTAGCAACCATAGTCCTCGGAACTCTTCTTTTTTCGTATCGTGGCAAGAGGTTTTTGAGCTCTACTATAGTTTTGGCGGCAAAAAGAATAGAGACATTTGCTGGTGAATCCCTCAAACCATCGATAATGAATTCGATCAACTCTGCCTCATCGATTTCAGCATGTGACCCAAGTTCTTGCATACATATGACATATCGAAGAAGTGGCTCGCCCTGACGACGTACTCTCTCACTCAGTTGACGATAGACCTGCTGTCTGCTCATCTTATGGTCGAATTCTTTGATAAGTATTTGCTTCAAAGAATCCCAGTTGTCAACGTAGACCGTGCGTAACAGCATTTTCGCAGTTCCCTGCATGAGACGGCGTGCAGACAAGTACTTGCATCGGTCATCGCATCCCAGCGAGTCGGTCACATCTTCGTAGTCAACTATCCATTTAGTGATGCTGTATGGATCGTCACCGTTGAATGCAGGAACAGCATTTTCGATGTCTGAGAAGTCCACTGCACGCCATGGTGCAACCGAAGATGTTGTGGGCGCTTCCATCTGGTCCAATTCTTTCCTTAGCTCAAGGATTTTTTTCCGACGCTCAAGTCTGGCCAGCTCTTGTTCTTCTTCCAAGTCTTGGACATCAGAAGCTGTATTACTGTGCCTGTTATCAGAAGCGGCCAGTGTTTCGGAAGTATTCTCTCCATTCGGAGATGCAGAAGGTGGAGTTTCCTCGGTTAGCTCAGCAGAAGGTGGAGTTTTCTCAGTTAACTCACCAGAAGGTTGTTGGGGTGCCACTGTAACTGTACTTTCATACAATGCCCGAAGTTGAGCTAGAGAAGCCGTGTCTGGCACATCTACTCCAGCGCTCTGAAGTGCTTCAACCAATTGTGCTTTGTTGAGTTTTGTCATAGCTGGCTTTAAATCCGCAAAAAGAGGTAATATACACAATAATTTAGTTTTCTTTTGGTGTATTACCCCACATCTGACGTTGTGGTGTATAATTTCTTTATTAAAATATAACTCTTATTTAAAGACTACAAATCTAATTCGACTGGCTTGGGCGCGTCCGTTGAAAAGAATAGTCGTTAGAATACAAATTTTTATGAGAGCGAGCCAAACAACCTTTTGTCTCGCTTCTATGTCTCAGGTTTCAGAGTTTCGCGCTCAGCGTGCGACATCTAGCTACGAAACTCTGAAACCTAAACATAAGGGGAATTACACATTATTAATGATAGTTGCCTTAATTTTATACTACATTCGGTTGCTCTATTTCCTCAACCAAGCCTCCAAACATGATGCGGTTTTCACTAAAATACAGAGCATCGACCCACCTTTCAATTGATGCATCAATCACAAAAATGATTTTTTTTAAGTTTTTCGAGAAAATCGTGGGCTAACCCTTGCCGAAAAAGTAGTATTTTCAAAACTATTTCCCACCCAATCAAAATACACATCAAAAGAAAGGTATTTAAATCCTCTACCCACAACTGCAAACCAAAATGTTATACGATCTCTCTTTTCCGAAAAATTAGTCAAAAAGTAAAATTACAGAATTTCGACCCAGCTCATCACAAATTATCTTTCGGTTGCTCTATTTCCTCAACCAAGCCTCCAAACATGATGCGGTTTTCACTAAAATACAGAGCATCGACCCACCTTTCAATTGATGCATAAATCACAAAAATGATTTTTTTTCGGTTTTTCGAGAAAATCGTGGGCTAACCCTTGCCGAAAAAAGTAGTATTTTCAAAACTATTTCCCACCCAATCAAAATGCACATCAAAAGAAAGGTATTTAAATGCTCTACCCACAACTGCAAACCAAAATGTTATACGATCGCTCGTTTCCGAAAAATTAGTCAAAAAGTAAAATTACAGAATTTCGACCCAGCTCATCACAAATTATCTTTCGGTTGCTCTATTTCCTCAACCAAGCCTCCAAACATGATGCGGTTTTCACTAAAATACAGAGCATCGACCCACCTTTCAATTGATGCATAAATCACAAAAATGATTTTTTTTCAGTTTTTCGAGAAAATCGTGGGCTAACCCATTGCCGAAAAAGTAGTATTTTCAAAACTATTTCCCACCCAATCAAAATGCACATCAAAAGAAAGGTATTTAAATGCTCTACCCACAACTGCAAACCAAAATGTTATACGATCGGTCGTTTCCGAAAAATTAGTCAAAAAGTAAAATTACAGAATTTCGACCCAGCTCATCACAAATTATCTTTCGGTTGCTCTATTTCCTCAACCAAGCCTCCAAACATGATGCGGTTTTCACTAAAATACAGAGCATCGACCCACCTTTCAATTGATGCATAAATCACAAAAATGATTTTTTTTCAGTTTTTCGAGAAAATCGTGGGCTAACCCTTGCCGAAAAAAGTAGTATTTTCAAAACTATTTCCCACCCAATCAAAATGCACATCAAAAGAAAGGTATTTAAATGCTCTACCCACAACTGCAAACCAAAATGTTATACGATCGCTCGTTTCCGAAAAATTAGTCAAAAAGTAAAATTACAGAATTTCGACCCAGCTCATCACAAATTATCTTTCGGTTGCTCTATTTCCTCAACCAAGCCTCCAAACATGATGCGGTTTTCACCAAAATACAGAGCATCGACCCACCTTTCAATTGATGCATAAATCACAAAAATGATTTTTTTCAGTTTTTCGAAAAAATCGTGGGCTAACCCTTGCCGAAAAAAGTAGTGTTTTCAAAACTATTTCCCACCCAATCAAAATGCACATCAAAAGAAAGGTATTTAAATGCTCTACCCACAACTGCAAACCAAAATGTTATACAATCGCTCGTTTCCGAAAAATTAGTCAAAAAGTAAAATTACAGAATTTCGACCCAGCTCATCACAAATTATCTTTCGGTTGCTCTATTTCCTCAACCAAGCCTCCAACCATGATGCGGTTTTCACTAAAATACAGAGCATCGACCCACCTTTCAATTGATGCATAAATCACAAAAATGATTTTTTTTCAGTTTTTCGAGAAAATCGTGGGCTAACCCTTGCCGAAAAAAGTAGTATTTTCAAAACTATTTCCCACCCAATCAAAATGCACATCAAAAGAAAGGTATTTAAATGCTCTACCCACAACTGCAAACCAAAATGTTATACGATCGCTCGTTTCCGAAAAATTAGTCAAAAAGTAAAATTACAGAATTTCGACCCAGCTCATCACAAATTATCTTTCGGTTGCTCTATTTCCTCAACCAAGCCTCCAAACATGATGCGGTTTTCACTAAAATACAGAGCATCGATCTACCTTTCAATTGATGCATAAATCACAAAAATGATTTTTTTTAAGTTTTTCGAGAAAATCGTGAGCCGAAAAAAGTAGTATTTTCAAAACTATTTCCCACCCAATCAAAATGCACATTAAAAGAAAGGTATTTAAATGCTCTACCCACAACTGCAAACCAAAATGTTATACGATCGCTCGTTTCCGAAAAATTAGTCAAAAAGTAAAATTACAGAATTTCGACCCAGCTCATCACAAATTATCTTTCGGTTGCTCTATTTCCTCAACCAAGCCTCCAAACATGATGCGGTTTTCACTAAAATACAGAGCATCGACCCACCTTCCAATTGATGCATAAATCACAAAAATGATTTTTTTTTCAGTTTTTCGAGAAAATCGTGGGCTAACCCTTGCCGAAAAAAGTAGTATTTTCAAAATTATTTCCCACCCAATCAAAATGCACATCAAAAGAAAGGTATTTAAATGCTCTACCCACAACTGCAAACCAAAATGTTATACGATCTCTCTTTTCCGAAAAATTAGTCAAAAAGTTAAATTACAGAATTTCAACCCAGCTCATCACAAATTATCTTTCGGTTGCTCTATTTCCTCAACCAAGCCTCCAAACATGATGCGGTTTTCACTAAAATACAGAGCATCGACCCACCTTTCAATTGATGCATATAATCACAAAAATGATTTTTTTTCAGTTTTTCGAAAAAATCGTTTGCTAACCCTTGCCGAAAAAAGTAGTATTTTCAAAACTATTTCCCACCCAATCAAAATGCACATCAAAAGAAAGGTATTTAAATGCTCTACCCACAACTGCAAACCAAAATGTTATACGATCGCTCGTTTCCGAAAAATTAGTCAAAAAGTAAAATTACAGAATTTCGACCCAGCTCATCACAAATTATCTTTCGGTTGCTCTATTTCCTCAACCAAGCCTCCAAACATGATGCGGTTTTCACCAAAATACAGAGCATCGACCCACCTTTCAATTGATGCATAAATCACAAAAATGATTCAGTTTTTCGAGAAAATCGTGGGCTAACCCTTGCCGAAAAAAGTAGTGTTTTCAAAACTATTTCCCACCCAATCAAAATGCACATCAAAAGAAAGGTATTTAAATGCTCTACCCACAACTGCAAACCAAAATGTTATACGATCTCTCTTTTCCGAAAAATTAGTCAAAAAGTAAAATTACAGAATTTCGACCCAGCTCATCACAAATTATCTTTCGGTTGCTCTATTTCCTCAACCAAGCCTCCAAACATGATGCGGTTTTCACTAAAATACAGAGCATCGACCCACCTTTCAATTGATGCATAAATTACAAAAATGATTCAGTTTTTCGAGAAAATCGTGGGCTAACCCTTGCCGAAAAAAGTAGTATTTTCAAAACTATTTCCCACCCAATCAAAATGCACATCAAAAGAAAGGTATTTAAATGCTCTACCCACAACTGCAAACCAAAATGTTATACGATCGCTCGTTTCCGAAAAATTAGTCAAAAAGTAAAATTACAGAATTTCGACCCAGCTCATCACAAATTATCTTTCGGTTGCTCTATTTCCTCAACCAAGCCTCCAAACATGATGCGGTTTTCACTAAAATACAGAGCATCGACCCACCTTTCAATTGATGCATAAATCACAAAAATTATTTTTTTTTCAGTTTTTCGAGAAAATCGTGGGCTAACCCTTGCCGAAAAAAGTAGTATTTTCAAAACTATTTCCCACCCAATCAAAATGCCTATCATAAGAAAGGTATTTAAATGCTCTACCCACAACTGCAAACCAAAATGTTATACAATCGCTCGTTTGCGAAAAATTAGTCAAAAAGTAAAATTACAGAATTTCGACCCAGCTCATCACAAATTATCTTTCGGTTGCTCTATTTCCTCAACCAAGCCTCCAAACATGATGCGGTTTTCACTTAAATACAGAGCATCGACCCACCTTTCAATTGATGCATAAATCACAAAAATGATTTTTTTTTCAGTTTTTAGAGAAAATCGTGGGCTAACCCTTGCCGAAAAAAGTAGTATTTTCAAAACTATTTCCCACCCAATCAAAATGCACATCAAAAGAAAGGTATTTAAATGCTCTACCCACAACTGCAAACCAAAATGTTATACGATCGCTCGTTTCCGAAAAATTAGTCAAAAAGTAAAATTACAGAATTTCGACCCAGCTCATCACAAATTGTCTTTCGGTTGCTCAATTTCCTCAACCAAGCCTCCAAACATGATGCGGTTTTCACTAAAATACAGAGCATCGACCCACCTTTCAATTGATGCATCAATCACAAAAATGATTTTTTTTCAGTTTTTCGAGAAAATCGTGGGCTAACCCTTGCCGAAAAAGTAGTATTTTCAAAACTATTTCCCACCCAATCAAAATACACATCAAAAGAAAGGTATTTAAATGCTCTACCCACAACTGCCAACCAAAATGTTATACTATCGCTCGTTTCCGAAAAATTAGTCAAAAAGTAAAATTACAGAATTTCGCCCCAGCTCATCACAAATTATCTTTCGGTTGCTCTATTTCCTCAACCAAGCCTCCAAACATGATGCGGTTTTCACTAAAATACAGAGCATCGACCCACCTTTCAATTGATGCATAAATCACAAAAATGATTTTTTTTCAGTTTTTCGAGAAAATCGTGGGCCGAAAAAAGTAGTATTTTCAAAATTATTTCCCACCCAATCAAAATGCACATCAAAAGAAAGGTATTTAAATGCTCTACCCACAACTGCAAACCAAAATGTTATACGATCGCTCGTTTCCGAAAAATTAGTCAAAAAGTAAAATTACAGAATTTCGACCCAGCTCATCACAAATTATCTTTCGGTTGCTCTATTTCCTCAACCAAGCCTCCAAACATGATGCGGTTTTCACTAAAATACAGAGCATCGACCCACCTTTCAATTGATGCATAAATCACAAAAATGATTTTTTTTTTCAGTTTTTCGAGAAAATCGTGGGCTAACCCTTGCCGAAAAAAGTAGTATATTCAAAACTATTTCCCACCCAATCAAAATGCACATCAAAAGAAAGGTATTTAAATGCTCTACCCACAACTGCAAACCAAAATGTTATACGATCTCTCTTTTCCGAAAAATTAGTCAAAAAGTAAAATTACAGAATTTCAACCCAGCTCATCACAAATTATCTTTCGGTTGCTCTATTTCCTCAACCAAGCCTCCAAACATGATGCGGTTTTCACTAAAATACAGAGCATCGACCCACCTTTCAATTGATGCATATAATCACAAAAATGATTTTTTTTCAGTTTTTCGAAAAAATCGTTTGCTAACCCTTGCCGAAAAAAGTAGTATTTTCAAAACTATTTCCCACCCAATCAAAATGCACATCAAAAGAAAGGTATTTAAATGCTCTACCCACAACTGCAAACCAAAATGTTATACGATCGCTCGTTTCCGAAAAATTAGTCAAAAAGTAAAATTACAGAATTTCGACCCAGCTCATCACAAATTATCTCTCGGTTGCTCTATTTCCTCAACCAAGCCTCCAAACATGATGCGGTTTTCACTAAAATACAGAGCATCGACCCACCTTTCAATTGATGCATAAATCACAAAAATGATTTTTTTTCAGTTTTTCGAGAAAATCGTGGGCTAACCCTTGCCGAAAAAAGTAGTATTTTCAAAACTATTTCCCACCCAATCAAAATGCACATCAAAAGAAAGGTATTTAAATGCTCTACCCACAACTGCAAACCAAAATGTTATACGATCTCTCTTTTCCGAAAAATTAGTCAAAAAGTAAAATTACAGAATTTCGACCCAGCTCATCACAAATTATCTTTCGGTTGCTCTATTTCCTCAACCAAGCCTCCAAACATGATGCGGTTTTCACTAAAATACAGAGCATCGACCCACCTTTCAATTGATGCATAAATCACAAAAATGATTTTTTTTCAGTTTTTCGAGAAAATCGTGGGCTAACCCTTGCGGAAAAAAGTAGTATTTTCAAAACTATTTCCCACCCAATCAAAATGCACATCAAAAGAAAGGTATTTAAATGCTCTACCCACAACTGCAAACCAAACTGTTATACGATCGCTCGTTTCCGAAAAATTAGTCAAAAAGTAAAATTACAGAATTTCGACCCAGCTCATCACAAATTATCTTTCGGTTGCTCTATTTCCTCAACCAAGCCTCCAAATATGATGCGGTTTTCACTAAAATACAGAGCATCGACCCACCTTTCAATTGATGCATAAATCACAAAAATGATTTTTTTTTTCAGTTTTTCGAGAAAATCGTGGGCTAACCCTTGCCGAAAAAAGTAGTATTTTCAAAACTATTTCCCACCCAATCAAAATGCACACCAAAAGAAAGGTGTTTAAATGCTCTACCCACAACTGCAAACCAAAATGTTATACGATCGCTCGTTTCCGAAAAATTAGTCAAAAAGTAAAATTAAAGAATTTCGACCCAGCTCATCACAAATTATCTTTCGGTTGCTCTATTTCCTCAACCAAGCCTCCAAACATGATGCGGTTTTCACTAAAATACAGAGCATCGACCCACCTTTCAATTGATGCATAAATCACAAAAATTATTTTTTTTTCAGTTTTTCGAGAAAATCGTGGGCTAACCCTTGCCGAAAAAAGTAGTATTTTCAAAACTATTTCCCACCCAATCAAAATGCACATCAAAAGAAAGGTATTTAAATGCTCTACCCAAAACTGCAAACCAAAATGTTATACAATCGCTCGTTGCCGAAAAATTAGTCAAAAAGTAAAATTACAGAATTTCGACCCAGCTCATCACAAATTATCTTTCGGTTGCTCTATTTCCTCAACCAAGCCTCCAAACATGATGCGGTTTTCACTAAAATACAGAGCATCGACCCACCTTTCAATTGATGCATAAATCACAAAAATGATTTTTTTTTCAGTTTTTCGAGAAAATCGTGGGCTAACCCTTGCCAAAAAAGTAGTATTTTCAAAACTATTTCCCACCCAATCAAAATGCACATCAAAAGAAAGGTATTTAAATGCTCTACCCACAACTGCAAACCAAAATGTTATACGATCGCTCGTTTCCGAAAAATTAGTCAAAAAGTAAAATTAAAGAATTTCGACCCAGCTCATCACAAATTATCTTTCGGTTGCTCTATTTCCTCAACCAAGCCTCCAAACATGATGCGGTTTTCACTAAAATACAGAGCATCGACCCACCTTTCAATTGATGCATAAATCACAAAAATGATTTTTTTTTCAGTTTTTCGAGAAAATCGTGGGCTAACCCTTGCCGAAAAATGTAGTATTTTCAAAACTATTTCCCACCCAATCAAAATGCACATCAAAAGAAAGGTATTTAAATGCTCTACCCACAACTGCAAACCAAAATGTTATACGATCGCTCGTTTCCGAAAAATTAGTCAAAAAGTAAAATTAAAGAATTTCGACCCAGCTCATCACAAATTATCTTTCGGTTGCTCTATTTCCTCAACCAAGCCTCCAAACATGATGCGGTTTTCACTAAAATACAGAGCATCGACCCACCTTTCAATTGATGCATAAATCACAAAAATGATTTTTTTTTCAGTTTTTCGAGAAAATAGTGGGCTAACCCTTGCCAAAAAAAGTAGTATTTTCAAAACTATTTCCCACCCAATCAAAATACGCATCAAAAGAAAGGTATTTAAATGCTCTACCCACAACTGCAAACCAAAATGTTATACAATCGCTCGTTGCCGAAAAATTAGTCAAAAAGTAAAATTACAGAATTTCGACCCAGCTCATCACAAATTATCTTTCGGTTGCTCTATTTCCTCAACCAAGCCTCCAAACATGATGCGGTTTTCACTAAAATACAGAGCATCGACCCACCTTTCAATTGATGCATAAATCACAAAAATGATTTTTTTTTCAGTTTTTCGAAAAAATCGTGGGCTAACCCTTGCCGAAAAAAATAGTATTTTCAAAACTATTTCCCACCCAATCAAAATGCACATCAAAAGAAAGGTATTTAAATGCTCTACCCACAACTGCAAACCAAAATGTTATACGATCGCTCGTTTCCGAAAAATTAGTCAAAAAGTAAAATTACATAATTTCGACCCAGCTCATCACAAATTATCTTTCGGTTGCTCTATTTCCTCAACCAAGCCTCCAAACATGATGCGGTTTTCACTAAAATACAGAGCATCGACCCACCTTTCAATTGATGCATAAATCACAAAAATGATTTTTTTTCAGTTTTTCGAGAAAATCGTGGGCTAACCCATTGCCGAAAAAGTAGTATTTTCAAAACTATTTCCCACCCAATCAAAATGCACCTCAAAAGAAAGGTATTTAAATGCTCTACCCACAACTGCAAACCAAAATGTTATACGATCTCTCTTTTCCGAAAAATTAGTCAAAAAGTAAAATTACAGAATTTCGACCCAGCTCATCACAAATTATCTTTCGGTTGCTCTATTTCCTCAACCAAGCCTCCAAACATGATGCGGTTTTCACTAAAATACAGAGCATCGACCCACCTTTCAATTGATGCATAAATCACAAAAATGATTTTTTTTCAGTTTTTCGAGAAAATCGTGGGCTAACCCTTGCCGAAAAAAGTAGTATTTTCAAAACTATTTCCCACCCAATCAAAATGCACATCAAAAGAAAGGTATTTAAATGCTCTACCCACAACTGCAAACCAAAATGTTATACGATCTCTCTTTTCCGAAAAATTAGTCAAAAAGTAAAATTACAGAATTTCGACCCAGCTCATCACAAATTATCTTTCGGTTGCTCTATTTCCTCAACCAAGCCTCCAAACATGATGCGGTTTTCACTAAAATACAGAGCATCGACCCACCTTTCAATTGATGCATAAATCACAAAAATGATTTTTTTTCAGTTTTTCGAGAAAATCGTGGGCTAACCCTTGCCGAAAAAAGTAGTATTTTCAAAACTATTTCCCACCCAATCAAAATGCACATCAAAAGAAAGGTATTTAAATGCTCTACCCACAACTGCAAACCAAAATGTTATACGATCGCTCGTTTCCGAAAAATTAGTCAAAAAGTAAAATTACAGAATTTCGACCCAGCTCATCACAAATTATCTTTCGGTTGCTCTATTTCCTCAACCAAGCCTCCAAACATGATGCGGTTTTCACTAAAATACAGAGCATCGACCCACCTTTCAATTGATGCATAAATCACAAAAATGATTTTTTTTTCAGTTTTTCGAGAAAATCGTGGGCTAACCCTTGCCGAAAAAAGTAGTATTTTCAAAACTATTTCCCACCCAATCAAAATGCCTATCAAAAGAAAGGTATTTAAATGCTCTACCCACAACTGCAAACCAAAATGTTATACAATCGCTCGTTTCCGAAAAATTAGTCAAAAAGTAAAATTACAGAATTTCGACCCAGCTCATCACAAATTATCTTTCGGTTGCTCTATTTCCTCAAATAAGCCTCCAAACATGATGCGGTTTTCACTAAAATACTGAGCATCGACCCACCTTTCAATTGATGCATAAATCACAAAAATGATTTTTTTTCAGTTTTTCGAGAAAATCGTGGGCTAACCCCTGCCGAAAAAAGTAGTATTTTCAAAACTGTTTCCCACCCAATCAAAATGCACATCAAAAGAAAGGTATTTAAATGCTCTACCCACAACTGCAAACCAAAATGTTATACGATCGCTCGTTTCCGAAAAATTAGTCAAAAAGTAAAATTACAGAATTTCGACCCAGCTCATCACAAATTATCTTTCGGTTGCTCTATTTCCTTAACCAAGCCTCCAAACATGATGCGGTTTTCACTAAAATACCGAGCATCGACCCACCTTTCAATTGATGCATCAATCACAAAAATCATTTTTTTTAAGTTTTTTCGAGAAAATCGTGGGCTAACCCTTGCCGAAAAAGTAGTATTTTCAAAACTATTTCCCACCCAATCAAAATACACATCAAAAGAAAGGTATTTAAATGCTCTACCCACAACTGCCAACCAAAATGTTATACGATCGCTCGTTTCCGAAAAATTAGTCAAAAAGTAAAATTACAGAATTTCGACCCAGCTCATCACAAATTATCTTTCGGTTGCTCTATTTCCTCAACCAAGCCTCCAAACATGATGCGGTTTTCACTAAAATACAGAGCATCGACCCACCTTTCAATTGATGCATAAATCACAAAAATGATTTTTTTTCAGTTTTTCGAGAAAATCGTGGGCCGAACAAAGTAGTATTTTCAAAACTATTTCCCACCCAATCAAAATGCACATCAAAAGAAAGGTATTTAAATGCTCTACCCACAACTGCAAACCAAAATGTTATACGATCGCTTGTTTCCGAAAAATTAGTCAAAAAGTAAAATTACAGAATTTCGACCCAGCTCATCACAAATTATCTTTCGGTTGCTCTATTTTCTCAACCAAGCCTCCAAACATGATGCGGTTTTCACTAAAATACAGAGCATCGACCCACCTTTCAATTGATGCATATAATCACAAAAATGATTTTTTTTCAGTTTTTCGAAAAAATCGTGGGCTAACCCTTGCCGAAAAAAGTAGTATTTTCAAAACTATTTCCCACCCAATCAAAATGCACATCAAAAGAAAGGTATTTAAATGCTCTACCCACAACTGCAAACCAAAATGTTATACGATCGCTCGTTTCCGAAAAATTAGTCAAAAAGTAAAATTACAGAATTTCGACCCAGCTCATCACAAATTATCTCTCGGTTGCTCTATTTCCTCAACCAAGCCTCCAAACATGATGCGGTTTTCACTAAAATACAGAGCATCGACCCACCTTTCAATTGATGCATAAATCACAAAAATGATTTTTTTTCAGTTTTTCGAGAAAATCGTGGGCTAACCCTTGCCGAAAAAAGTAGTATTTTCAAAACTATTTCCCACCCAATCAAAATGCACATCAAAAGAAAGGTACTTAAATGCTCTACCCACAACTGCAAACCAAAATGTTATACGATCTCTCTTTTCCGAAAAATTAGTCAAAAAGTAAAATTACAGAATTTCGACCCAGCTCATCACAAATTATCTTTCGGTTGCTCTATTTCCTCAACCAAGCCTCCAAACATGATGCGGTTTTCACTAAAATACAGAGCATCGACCCACCTTTCAATTGATGCATAAATCACAAAAATGATGTTTTTTTTTCAGTTTTTCGAGAAAATCGTCGGCTAACCCTTGCCGAAAAAAGTAGTATTTTCAAAACTATTTCCCACCCAATCAAAATGCACATCAAAAGAAAGGTATTTAAATGCTCTACCCACAACTGCAAACCAAAATGTTATACGATCGCTCGTTTCCGAAAAATTAGTCAAAAAGTAAAATTACAGAATTTCGACCCAGCTCATCACAAATTATCTTTCGGTTGCTCTATTTCCTCAACCAAGCATCCAAACATGATGCGGTTTTCACTAAAATACAGAGCATCGACCCACCTTTCAATTGATGCATAAATCACAAAAATGATTTTTTTTTTCAGTTTTTCGAGAAAATCGTGTGCTAACCCTTGCCGAAAAAAGTAGTATTTTCAAAACTATTTCCCACCCAATCAAAATACACATCAAAAGAAAGGTATTTAAATGCTCTACCCACAACTGCAAACCAGAATGTTATACAATCGCTCGTTTCCGAAAAATTAGTCAAAAAGTAAAATTACAGAATTTCGACCCAGCTCATCACAAATTATCTTTCGGTTGCTCTATTTCCTCAACCAAGCCTCCAAACATGATGCGGTTTTCACTAAAATACAGAGCATCGACCCACCTTTCAATTGATGCATAAATCACAAAAATGATATTTTTTCAGTTTTTCGAGAAAATCGTGGGCTAACCCTAGCCGAAAAAAGTAGTATTTTCAAAACTATTTCCCACCCAATCAAATTGCACATCAAAAGAAAGGTATTTAAATGCTCTACCCACAACTGCAAACCAAAATATTATACGATCGCTCGTTTCCGAAAAATTAGTCAAAAAGTAAAATTACAGAATTTCGACCCAGCTCATCACAAATTATCTTTCGGTTGCTCTATTTCCTCAACCAAGCCTCCAAACATGATGCGGTTTTCACTAAAATACAGAGCATCGACCCACCTTTCAATTGATGCATAAATCACAAAAATGATTTTTTTTCAGTTTTTCGAGAAAATCGTGGGCTAACCCATTGCCGAAAAAGTAGTATTTTCAAAACTATTTCCCACCCAATCAAAATGCACATCAAAAGAAAGGTATTCAAATGCTCTACCCACAACTGCAAACCAAAATGTTATACGATCTCTCTTTTCCGAAAAATTAGTCAAAAAGTAAAATTACAGAATTTCGACCCAGCTCATCACAAATTATCTTTCGGTTGCTCTATTTCCTCAACCAAGCCTCCAAACATGATGCGGTTTTCACTAAAATACAGAGCATCGACCCATCTTTCAATTGATGCATAAATCACAAAAATGATTTTTTTTTCAGTTTTTCGAGAAAATCGTGGACTAACCCTTGCCGAAAAAAGTAGTATTTTCAAAACTATTTCCCACCCAATCAAAATGCACATCAAAAGAAAGGTATTTAAATGCTCTACCCACAACTGCAAACCAAAATGTTATACGATCGCTTGTTTCCGAAAAATTAGTCAAAAAGTAAAATTACAGAATTTCGACCCAGCTCATCACAAATTATCTTTCGGTTGCTCTATTTCCTCAACCAAGCCTCCAAACATGATGCGGTTTTCACTAAAATACAGAGCATCGACCCACCTTTCAATTGATGCATAAATCACAAAAATGATTTTTTTTCAGTTTTTCGAGAAAATCGTGGGCTAACCCATTGCCGAAAAAGTAGTATTTTCAAAACTATTTCCCACCCAATCAAAATGCACATCAAAAGAAAGGTATTCAAATGCTCTACCCACAACTGCAAACCAAAATGTTATACGATCTCTCTTTTCCGAAAAATTAGTCAAAAAGTAAAATTACAGAATTTCGACCCAGCTCATCACAAATTATCTTTCGGTTGCTCTATTTCCTCAACCAAGCCTCCAAACATGATGCGGTTTTCACTAAAATACAGAGCATCGACCCACCTTTCAATTGATGCATAAATCACAAAAATGATTTTTTTTCAGTTTTTCGAGAAAATCGTGGGCTAACCCTTGCCGAAAAAAGTAGTATTTTCAAAACTATTTCCCACCCAATCAAAATGCACATCAAAAGAAAGGTATTTAAATGCTCTACCCACAACTGCAAACCAAAATGTTATACGATCGCTCGTTTCCGAAAAATTAGTCAAAAAGTAAAATTACAGAATTTTGACCCAGCTCATCACAAATTATCTTTCGGTTGCTCTATTTCCTCAACCAAGCCTCCAAACATGATGCGGTTTTCACTAAAATACAGAGCATCGACCCACCTTTCAATTGATGCATCAATCACAAAAATGATTTTTTTTCAGTTTTTCGAGAAAATCGTGGGCTAACCCTTGCCGAAAAAAGTAGTATTTTCAAAACTATTTCCCACCCAATCAAAATGCACATCAAAAGAAATGTATTTAAATGCTCTACCCACAACTGCAAACCAAAATGTTATACGATCGCTCGTTTCCGAAAAATTAGTCAAAAAGTAAAATTACAGAATTTCGACCCAGCTCATCACAAATTATCTTTCGGTTGCTCTATTTCCTCAACCAAGCCTCCAAACATGATGCGGTTTTCACTAAAATGCAGAGCATCGACCCACCTTTCAATTGATGCATAAATCACAAAAATGATTTTTTTTCAGTTTTTCGAGAAAATCGTGGGCTAACCCTTGCCGAAAAAAGTAGTATTTTCAAAACTATTTCCCACCCAATCAAAATGCACATCAAAAGAAAGGTATTTAAATGCTCTACCCACAACTGCAAACCAAAATGTTATACGATCGCTCGTTTCCGAAAAATTAGTCAAAAAGTAAAATTACAGAATTTCGACCCAGCTCATCACAAATTATCTTTCGGTTGCTCTATTTCCTCAACCAAGCCTCCAAACATGATGCGGTTTTCACTAAAATACAGAGCATCGACCCACCTTTCAATTGATGCATAAATCACAAAAATGATTTTTTTTCAGTTTTTCGAGAAAATCGTGGGCTAACCCATTGCCGAAAAAGTAGTATTTTCAAAACTATTTCCCACCCAATCAAAATGCACATCAAAAGAAAGGTAATTAAATGCTCTACCCACAACTGCAAACCAAAATGTTATACGATCGCTCGTTTCCGAAAAATTAGTCAAAAAGTAAAATTACAGAATTTCGACCCAGCTCATCACAAATTATCTTTCGGTTGCTCTATTTCCTCAACCAAGCCTCCAAACATGATGCGGTTTTCACTAAAATACAGAGCATCGACCCACCTTTCAATTGATGCATAAATCACAAAAATGATTTTTTTTCAGTTTTTCGAGAAAATCGTGGGCTAACCCTTGCCGAAAAAAGTAGTATTTTCAAAACTATTTCCCACCCAATCAAAATGCACATCAAAAGAAAGGTATTTAAATGCTCTACCCACAACTGCAAACCAAAATGTTATACGATCGCTCGTTTCCGAAAAATTAGTCAAAAAGTAAAATTACAGAATTTCGACCCAGCTCATCACAAATTATCTTTCGGTTGCTCTATTTCCTCAACCAAGCCTCCAAACATGATGCGGTTTTCACTAAAATACAGAGCATCGACCCACCTTTCAATTGATGCATAAATCACAAAAATGATTTTTTTTTCAGTTTTTCGAGAAAATCGTGGGCTAACCCTTGCCGAAAAAAGTAGTATTTTCAAAACTATTTCCCACCCAATCAAAATGCACATCAAAAGAAAGGTATTTAAATGCTCTACCCACAACTGCAAACCAAAATGTTATACGATCGCTCCTTTCCGAAAAATTAGTCAAAAAGTAAAATTACAGAATTTCGACCCAGCTCATCACAAATTATCTTTCGGTTGCTCTATTTCCTCAACCAAGCCTCCAAACATGATGCGGTTTTCACTAAAATACAGAGCATCGACCCACCTTTTAATTGATGCATCAATCACAAAAATGATTTTTTTTAAGTTTTTCGAGAAAATCGTGGGCTAACCCTTGCCGAAAAAGTAGTATTTTCAAAACTAGTCAAAAAGTAAAATTACAGAATTTCGACCCAGCTCATCACAAATTATCTTTCGGTTGCTCTATTTCCTCAACCAAGCCTCCAAACATGATGCGGTTTTCACTAAAATACAGAGCATCGACCCACCTTTCAATTGATGCATAAATCACAAAAAATGATTTTCTTTCAGTTTTTCGAGAAAATCGTGGGCTAACCCTTGCCGAAAAAAGTAGTATTTTCAAAACTATTTCCCACCCAATCAAAATGCACATCAAAAGAAAGGTATTTAAATGCTCTACCCACAACTGCAAACCAAAATGTTATACGATCGCTCGTTTCCGAAAAATTAGTCAAAAAGTAAAATTACAGAATTTCGACCCAGCTCATCACAAATTATCTTTCGGTTGCTCTATTTCCTCAACCAAGCCTCCAAACATGATGCGGTTTTCACTTAAATACAGAGCATCGACCCACCTTTCAATTGATGCATAAATCACAAAAATGATTTTTTTTTCAGTTTTTCGAGAAAATCGTGGGCTAACCCATTGCCGAAAAAGTAGCATTTTCAAATCTATTTCCCACCCAATCAAAATGCACATCAAAAGAAAGGTATTTAAATGCTCTACCCACAACTGCAAACCAAAATGTTATACGATCGCTCGTTTCCGAAAAATTAGTCAAAAAGTAAAATTACAGAATTTCGACCCAGCTCATCACAAATTATCTTTCGGTTGCTCTATTTCCTCAACCAAGCCTCCAAACATGATGCGGTTTTCACTAAAATACAGAGCATCGACCCACCTTTCAATTGATGCATAAATCACAAAAAATGATTTTTTTTCAGTTTTTCGAGAAAATCGTGGGCTAACCCTTGCCGAAAAAAGTAGTATTTTCAAAACTATTTCCCACCCAATCAAAATGCACATCAAAAGAAAGGTATTTAAATGCTCTACCCACAACTGCAAACCAAAATGTTATACAATCGCTCGTTTCCGAAAAATTAGTCAAAAAGTAAAATTACAGAATTTCGACCCAGCTCATCACAAATTATCTTTCGGTTGCTCTATTTCCTCAACCAAGCCTCCAAACATGATGCGGTTTTCACTAAAATACAGAGCATCGACCCACCTTTCAATTGATGCATAAATCACAAAAATGATTTTTTTTTCAGTTTTTCGAGAAAATCGTGGGCTAACCCATTGCCGAAAAAGTAGCATTTTCAAATATATTTCCCACCCAATCAAAATGCACATCAAAAGAAAGGTATTTAAATGCTCTACCCACAACTGCAAACCAAAATGTTATACGATCGCTCGTTTCCGAAAAATTAGTCAAAAAGTAAAATTACAGAATTTCGACCCAGCTCATCACAAATTATCTTTCGGTTGCTCTATTTCCTCAACCAAGCCTCCAAACATGATGCGGTTTTCACTAAAATACAGAGCATCGACCCACCTTTCAATTGATGCATAAATCACAAAAATGATTTTTTGTCAGTTTTTCGAGAAAATCGTGGGCTAACCCTTGCCGAAAAAAGTAGTATTTTCAAAACTATTTCCCACCCAATCAAAATGCACATCAAAAGAAAGGTATTTAAATGCTCTACCCACAACTGCAAACCAAAATGTTATACGATCGCTCGTTTCCGAAAAATTAGTCAAAAAGTAAAATTACAGAATTTCGACCCAGCTCATCACAAATTATCTTTCGGTTGCTCTATTTCCTCAACCAAGCCTCCAAACATGATGCGGTTTTCACTAAAATACAGAGCATCGACCCACCTTTCAATTGATGCATAAATCACAAAAATGATTTTTTTTTTCAGTTTTTCGAGAAAATCGTGGGCTAACCCTTGCCGAAAAAAGTAGTATTTTCAAAACTATTTCCCACCCAATCAAAATGCACATCAAAAGAAAGGTATTTAAATGCTCTACCCACAACTGCAAACCAAAATGTTATACGATCGCTCGTTTCCGAAAAATTAGTCAAAAAGTAAAATTACAGAATTTCGACCCAGCTCATCACAAATTATCTTTCGGTTGCTCTATTTCCTCAACCAAGCCTCCAAACATGATGCGGTTTTCACTAAAATACAGAGCATCGACCCACCTTTTAATTGATGCATCAATCACAAAAATGATTTTTTTTAAGTTTTTCGAGAAAATCGTGGGCTAACCCATTGCCGAAAAAGTAGCATTTTCAAATATATTTCCCACCCAATCAAAATGCACATCAAAAGAAAGGTATTTAAATGCTCTACCCACAACTGCAAACCAAAATGTTATACGATCGCTCGTTTCCGAAAAATTAGTCAAAAAGTAAAATTACAGAATTTCGACCCAGCTCATCACAAATTATCTTTCGGTTGCTCTATTTCCTCAACCAAGCCTCCAAACATGATGCGGTTTTCACTAAAATACAGAGCATCGACCCAGCTTTCAATTGATGCATAAATCACAAAAATGATTTTTTTTCAGTTTTTCGAGAAAGTCGTGGGCTAACCCTTGCCGAAAAAGTAGTATTTTCAAAACTATTTCCCACCCAATCAAAATGCACATCAAAAGAAAGGTATTTAAATGCTCTACCCACAACTGCAAACCAAAATGTTATACGATCGCTCGTTTCCGAAAAATTAGTCAAAAAGTAAAATTACAGAATTTCGACCCAGCTCATCACAAATTATCTTTCGGTTGCTCTATTTCCTCAACCAAGCCTCCAAACATGATGCGGTTTTCACTAAAATACAGAGCATCGACCCACCTTTCAATTGATGCATAAATCACAAAAATGATTTTTTTTTCAGTTTTTCGAGAAAATCGTGGGCTAACCCATTGCCGAAAAAGTAGCATTTTCAAATATATTTCCCACCCAATCAAAATGCACATCAAAAGAAAGGTATTTAAATGCTCTACCCACAACTGCAAACCAAAATGTTATACGATCGCTCGTTTCCGAAAAATTAGTCAAAAAGTAAAATTACAGAATTTCGACCCAGCTCATCACAAATTATCTTTCGGTTGCTCTATTTCCTCAACCAAGCCTCCAAACATGATGCGGTTTTCACTAAAATACAGAGCATCGACCCACCTTTCAATTGATGCATAAATCACAAAAATGATTTTTTTTTCAGTTTTTCGAGAAAGTCGTGGGCTAACCCTTGCCGAAAAAGTAGTATTTTCAAAACTATTTCCCACCCAATCAAAATGCACATCAAAAGAAAGGTATTTAAATGCTCTACCCACAACTGCAAACCAAAATGTTATACGATCGCTCGTTTCCGAAAAATTAGTCAAAAAGTAAAATTACAGAATTTCGACCCAGCTCATCACAAATTATCTTTCGGTTGCTCTATTTCCTCAACCAAGCCTCCAAACATGATGCGGTTTTCACTAAAATACAGAGCATCGACCCACCTTTCAATTGATGCATAAATCACAAAAATGATTTTTTTTTTCAGTTTTTCGAGAAAATCGTGGGCTAACCCTTGCCGAAAAAAGTAGTATTTTCAAAACTATTTCCCACCCAATCAAAATGCACATCAAAAGAAAGGTATTTAAATGCTCTACCCACAACTGCAAACCAAAATGTTATACGATCGCTCGTTTCCGAAAAATTAGTCAAAAAGTAAAATTACAGAATTTCGACCCAGCTCATCACAAATTATCTTTCGGTTGCTCTATTTCCTCAACCAAGCCTC
>NW_026605155.1:0-15714 GCF_945859685.1 Eupeodes corollae
GGTTATTAGAGACGAATCTTCTCACAGTACTTCCTTGTTTTGTCTTGGATCGGGATATCCGTAGCCGTACCTTGGCTACAACGAGGTAGTGGTCCTAGTCAGTGTTGGCCTCTCGGAATGTTCAAATATCCTGTATATTGGAGAAGTGTCGTTGATTGATCAGGAGATTTCCATGTCCCCTTGTGGATATCAAGATGCGTGAACTGCGTACTAATTATCAGAACGTCTCGCCCCTCAGCGAAATTGACAGCCTAAATCCGTTATCGGAGGTGGTGTCGTCAGGCTGTATCTCCCGATTATCCAACCAAAGATGTCTTCTCTTTGTAGCTTGGCATTAAAATCTCCTAAGACAATTTTAATGTCATAGCCAGGGCACTGCTCGAACTCGAAGAATATGTCTTTGGTGTCTTCATATTTCTCGTCTGTTGGGGCATGCGCGCATATTAGGCTTATGTTGACGAATTTAGCCTTGATGCGGATTGTCTTGATGCGCTCGCTCACACTGTTGAAACTCAAGACAACAAATCCACACCCAAATAGACGCTGTCTTTGTTTTCGGTAGCAGTCGCCGTAGTATATATCGCAGTCTTTTAGTTTGCGTCAGACCTGGCAGACGCAATTCTTGGATGGCGGTACTATCTGCCTTAGAGCAGTTTAGGGCTTCCGTTAATTGTTCGGCTGCATGTGGTCTGATAAGGGACCTAACATTCCACGTACATATCCGAAGTTCCTTGTCCTTATTTCGTTTTGGGTGGGTTGTCAACAGTGAATCCGTCCGTATCCAAAGTTTGTTGGTGCTTCGAAATTTAAGGTATTTTTACGTGGCCAGGAAGTCACCCCGACGGCACAACCCCCAACCTGAAGGGCCAGATCCTTAGTATAACTCCAAGGAAGGGGAGCCGGATAAAACCGCTCCTTACAGGCCTGGGCTCCGAATATGTCGAAGAAGCCCTATAATGTGTTTACTAAGTAGTTCAACCTTACTGGAACTGTAGACGCCACCGTTGATTCCATCTCGAGAATTCGTCCGCTGCCGCCTGGATAAGGAGAGGTTCCTTAGTGGAAACACCTCTCGTTTGCTGCCCCCAACAACTTTCCACTGGTATTGGAACCCAATCTCCAGTTGAGGTACTAGGCACCCGATGTTCACCGCGGGGAGATGAGAGTAGGAGTTGATAGACAGAGGCGGGGTTTTGAGAAAAACCTGTGGACGCTTGTGTCCTCTAGTGCTAGTACTTGAATAAAAACTTAACTTTCGACTTTTATATCTTTTAAAAATTAAAAATATTGACTTTTATTTAGATTTATCTCACAGTAGTGTGTTAGTGTAAGCTTTAAGTGGACAATCCTTCCATTTTTGTCGTTTTGTATTCAACTTTATCAGTTCTCAATAAGGTCAAGGAATAAACCAAGTTGGTGTTTTGAATACACTAGACTTCCGCAACTTAAATGACTTTGATAACGCAGTGGAGTTCCATCTCTACTTTTGTCAGCACCCCGACTTGTAGGGGGCCTTTTTTCCGTGACATTACAAGTTTTCCAAATTTGCAGAGCTGTTCGCGATTGCTTATTGGAAGTCAAAAAGAACCATCGCCATATAATCCAAGCATTGGCAACACACATATCCAACATATGAAAAAAAAATCTTCTTTTTGAACCTTTTTTAAATCGTATAAACTATATAAACCATGACTAGAATCTAATAAATCAGCCTTAAGTGGGTTATAAATACCCTTGAATGATTGAAAATTTTGCCAATAATCAGAAAGGGAGGACAAGATGAGAAAGGAGATGCCAATCCATATTGTAATGAGTGGGAAATATTGAGCCGGGTAAAGCATTCCACATTCGTGTAGTGCGGCTAAAGAAAGAATCTCTATACTTAACAGGACGTTTAAAGTTGGGCTCAAGGGTGAACTGATGAGCATTCCTAGAAGCCCAGGTATTACGGTTGAATTGTTTGAGGAAAGGAATGCAAATCGCTATTTCACTAGAGCATTGTTGGTGAAACTATCGATAAACAATGTTAGACATGAAACCTTATAGATTTCTCTTTCTTTTTTGTTAGGTTATTTCTTAGAAGGGATTTCTATATTCGAAATATGGTTAAGACATACAATGTCTAATGGAAATAGACCAATTTTCGTTAGATGAACCAGGAGTTAAGGATTATTGAACCAAATATAAAAAGATAATCTACGACTTAAAATTCTCGATAGATTTTCCGTAAAACGAGTGACCGAATTTCCACTAAAACCTAAACAGGCGCGCCTTTAAAACGAGTGCTACATTGATCACCTGCAAAAATTTCAAAATCATAACTGAATCCTAAAATATATCACTTGACTTTTGTATCCCTATGAGGATTTTATAATTCTTCATGTCATGCAGAGCTTCAGTTGGAATTGTTTGTTCGTCAACTGCCAACAATTCTTTCCTTGGCATTAGTAATACTTGCTTCCTGATGCCTTCCAAAAATGGTTCCACTTTAAAAATCTTGTCGTGTCCTAGGTTTGCAAAGGGAATACAATTGTTTTTTCGTTAATGTTAATATTTATTTGTATGACTTTAAATCCATTGGATGTCATACTTTCATATATTTGTGATTATCCTTAGAGCCTTGTTCCAACTATTGACATAGAAATTGTTATACCAATAAATTTATTTATTTCATGTTAAGTAATGTTTGCTGCTTTGTTTACGTTATCGTGTACAGCCTTAAGATTTAATTGCTTTACTATGTGGTATATAAGTTTTTTTGAAGAGAGGAATAAAACAACTCTAGAGGTATAATACAAACTTTATGTGTTTCTCATCAAAGGGGTCAAAATGTTATGATGACAGTTTAACTTTTTCAGGCTTTGTTTTCTTTGATTTGGATTTTGTTACCTTCTGCTGAATTTGTTCAGATTTGTCATTGGAATAATCGCTATCCCCCTCTGATATTTCCACTTCTTCAGTATTCATCATCGCATCATAATTATTATATTATGATTCCGTCCTAAATTTGTGTTGTCCTGAACTGTTAATAGTCTAAATAAAAGTATGCTTGAAGTTCGTTTTTCATCTTCAACAAACAACACCCTTGTGGGCAGGCATAGTCAATGAATATCTACCAAAATATATTACAACCAACTATGCTTCACTCTTTAACAAAAACAACTCATCATTTCGAATTATTGGTACTGCAATAGAAACGTTTAAATGTACCATATTATCATTATGCGAATGAACTTTCTGGAATTAAAGACTCTTTACAGAAAGGGCAAGACAAAAACGTCACAGAAATAAAATTTTCTGTAACTTTGTAACCATTCAATTGAATAATTAATGTATTTATAACTTGAACGTATTCAGACACTCAGAATTCGTTTGACGTATCAAAACCAAATTAACCAAACCATCAGTATAACATTTTGACAGCTTCACCGAGCTTTCTCTTACCAACAATTTATAAGGATGTCATATTAAATGAATCCCATGTCATGTTATTATCTGCTTTGAGTCACATTGGTTTTATAATGAGTGTGGCAGTTGTGTTAAGACACAAAAATATAAATAAACCCACCTTCAAACCATGCAGACAGTGACATTCTGTGGTGATCCCATATGCTTCATAGATATTCTTATTTTTTTTTCAGAGCCTTGTAATGAGAATTTGACTGAAAAGTATGATTTTCAATTAGAATATAGAATTTAATGATTTAAAGGAGACAATTAAACACAATAAGCATACAACCAAGGAAAGCGATTGTTTAGTAAAGTTTGAAAAAAGAACGTATTCGCCTCAGTGCACCATAATAAGCTTTGTACATAGCGCAAATATGAGGTGATAATCTGGTTTATTATTATTTTTCAGTAAAAAATTGTGTATGATAAGAACTGTTATCGTTAGAACTATATTTTAAGAAAAATTGCAAAATTGCTGCTTATCCAAGTCAAGTTGTCAGTGAACTTTCGTTGGGGACGGTCCCCTCTGTGTTGTGCGTCCGTTGCCCATGCACGTCTTGTTTGAGTCTTGAGCCTAATCGTGATATTTGTTTAATTGTTTCCCCTAAATTTTAAATGTTGACATAAAAAAAAAAAAACAAATAATCAATAATAAAACGAAACATAAAAATAGCAAACATAATATCAAGAGTGATGAAAAAAAAGTACAAAACTAAAAAAACAATAAACCACGCTACACCGAATCAACTCACTCGAATATCGGACGTAGTAGGTCGAGCAGAAAACACTCTTGACTTCTTTTTACTTCTGACCCTGGTAAGTAAACTACTAGTGTTCTATCTCCTCTAGGCTGACCATTGTGTCATATCAGCAAATTTCTCGTGTAAAAACTCTCCAGTTAAAGAAAGAGGTCCTAAGAGAACAGTTTGGCAATGCGAGAAAGCCAACTGGGACGGTCTCATTAATTATTTTAAGTTTGATTCTCTTGGGAATGAGAACTTTTATCCCGAATAGGGTTAAAAGCATCAGACCTAAGATAAACGCATGGTTCGATGCGAGCTGTAAAGAGGTTATTAGGTTCAAGAAGGTAAGTTTCCGTTGTTTTAAAGCCAATCGAACTGAGGAAAACCGGAATAAGTTCATGCAAGCCATTAAGGCCTGCAACGTCCATATTCGACGGACAAAATTTTTACATGACCAAAAATTACGACAAAAAATACTGCAATGTTCCAAAGGCAGTAAAACTACTGCGTAAGCTTTTTCATCTGTTCTACTCCTCAGAGCTCATTCCGAACGGATGGAAAACTGCATTTGTATAGATTATTCCCAAGAAAGGCGAATCTTTCTCACACTCTAATTACCGACCGATTGCCTTTACGTGCGTACTTTCCAAGGTCATGGAAACGCTGATTAATTATCAGCTCAACAAATATCTCGAAGATCGAAAGCTTCTTAATGCCGACAATACGGCTTTCGTAGTAAAAAGGTCCACTGGTGATCTCATGGTTCATCTCACCGAACAGTGGATTAAATCTTTACATAGTTTTGGAGAAAGTAAGATTATTGTACTTGATATTTCAAAAGCAATTGATAGGGTTTGGCATCAGGCTTTCTGATCGAAAATGCGTGCTTTCGGTTTTCATGAATTCCTACTTCATTGGATTAGTAATTACCTTTCGAATCGTTCAATACAAGTTATATTGGATTTATTTAAGTCTGAAAACCATAAGATTAAATTCTGGTGTTCCTCAGGGCTCTGTTTTATCTCCAACACTCTTTCTCATTTTTACTAATGATCTCCTGTCTGCAACATCCTATCCAATACATTGTTTTGCTGACGATAGTACTCTTAGCTTTTCATATTCGTTTTCAGATTCACACCCCTTTTCTTCGGATGTGGAACTGCAACGATAAAATATGATAAGCTTATTAAATTCCGATCTAAACAGCATTGTTCAATTGGGAATAAGAAACCGCCATTATCCATAAATGGCACTTGCATCGATGAAACTGAACATCTCGATATTCTCGGTATGTGTATCACCATTCACCAACCACCTTTTGTGGAATGATCACATACGCAATGTCGCCAAAAATGCCGCAAGATGTTTGGGTTTTCTAAGGCGATGCAAGAATTTTTTCTCCCTCTCTGACCTGGCTGTTTTTTACAAGACTTATATACGTCCAAAGCTTGAGTATTACTCCCATATCTGGGCTGATGGTTCCGCAAATTACTTAAGCCTATTGGATAGTATTGAACGTAGAGCATTTAGATTGATTGGTGATTTTACCATCATAAGATCATTTACGTCACTTGAACATCGTCGAAATGTTTCTTTTCTCACCCTCTTTTACCGTTATTTTAATGGTTTATGCTCTAGAGAAATAGCCAGTTGAATTCCTCCCCTTAAACAGTTCAACCGTAATACTCGCGCTTCTAGGAACACTCATCAATATACCCTCGAGCCCAACTTCGATTGTACTGTCAAGTACAGAGATTCGTTCTTTAGCAGTACTATGCGAATGTGGAATGCCTTGCCACACTCTGTCTTTCCCAGCTATAACAAAATTCAGGAATTCAAAACCAATGTGCACCGACACCTCCTTTCAACCCCTCTCGCCCTTTCCAAGTGCTCACACTGTGTCTACATAATAAGGGTAGTTATACCTTTGAGTGTGCGCTTATTATAAAAAAAGGTAAGGCTCTAAGCCAAGGTAAATAGTCATAGAATTTCCAGTGCTTCTTCGTTTTTGTCCAAAAAATATTACATCGTTATGAAATCAGGCAACTTTAAATTCGATGTTTGTAAGAAATCTTAGAATTATTTTGAACAATGGTTTTGTCAGGTTAGGTTAAAGTGGTTGACTGTGATGGAGATGGACACACTTAGTCAAGTTTAATGGCCTATTTTGACACCACATAAATCTTGAGGCTTTATTCTAAGCTCAATAAAACTAGTTTGAGTCTCTAAAGATACGTGAGCGACTCATTATGCTAAAATGATTGAGATGGCTTAGATCTTTATAAAGGGTGATTTCTTAAAAGCTATATTAAAGTTTTTCAAAAAAACACAAACCATTCAGAAAAATGCATGAAATTTTTATTTGAATGTATAGATTATTTCATCAAAATATTGACCTCAAATGGGCTTTGTTCAATTATGGAATACTCTTTCCCACATTTCGGGCTTGTTTATATACACATTTTTATAACATAGCCCCACACAAAATAGTCTAAAGGCGTCTTCTCGAAACCACATGTTATGCAAGTCAAAGTCTGGTATTTTGAGCAAAACAAAGTTGGACATTATTTCACGTTAGCGCTCACCATTCACATTTACTTTACGATTCACATCATCTTTGTAGAAGTACGGTCCAATGATGCCACCATCCCATAAACTGCACCAAACTGTGACTTTTTCTGGATGCATTGGTAGATCTTGCAATGCTTCCGGTTGATATTTACTTCAAAATCGAAAACTCTGCTTATTTACGTACCCATTGGTCATCATTAACACTGACCGATAAAGCTGTGATATTTTCTTCAGTTCACACTCTACGTAAGCGTGATGGTGGTTTAATATCCAACAATGTTAATAAAGCCTTAATAGCCGCTTTCTTAAGAGAGCACGCGTTTTGATATTAAAATTGAATAATTTGCAAGCATTGTTCGTTTGTAAGACGATTCATTGTTAAATTAAAAATTAAATTAAATTGAGATTGTTAAAATCTTTATAGAAGAATTCTCCTTGGTGACTTCATCTGCCTTAAAATTTGCTGGAATGTATCTATGGTCTTAAAATCTAGAAGTTTCTGTCGAATTGTAGTTGGGAAAGGGTGTAGTCCGTGTGCTTTGGAATTGATTCTAAGAAATTGTTGTTAACGTAATGTGACGAAGATTTAAGGCTTGGAGCTATTTGGTTCCTAAATATATCAAGAGGTTTAAGGTAGAGTAGGATATCCATTGCCACAGATGGTATAATGCGAAATGCTTTGGCTACACATAGGTAAGCTGAAAGTTGGACATTATTTAGTTTGACAAATGAACAATTGTCAAAATCAGAAAATTTCAAAATACTGACGTGAAACTAAAAATATTTGTGTATATTTATTTTGCATGTTTTATTTTATTTTATTTTATTTCATTTTATTTTATATTATTTTACTTACATTAAGGTGGCGCTACAGTCCGGGGCGGACCTGGGCTTCAACAAACATGCATCTCCAGTCAGCTCGGTCCCTAGCTAGCTGTCTCCAGTTTCGCACTCCAAGTTGGTTGAGGTCTTTACCCACCTGAGTGCGCCACCTGAGAACCGGTCTTCCTCTACTGCGCCGTCCCTACGGGTTGGATTTGAAGACCTTCCTGATGCGTTGATGTCCATTTGCTATACATGACCCAGCCATCTAAGCCGTTAGATTTTTATTCTGCTAACTAGTTCAGTGCCGCTCTGCAGCCCGTACAGTTCGTCGTTATATCTTCTCCTCCATTCTCCATATACGCGTACGGGACCAAAAAACACCCGGAGAATTTTTCTCTCGAAGCATTCTAAGACGTTATCATCTTTCTTTGACAGGGTCCAGCTCCATAAATGAGAACCGGGATGATGAGTGATGGTGATTTAAGATGCTCGAAAGAGGACTTTACTTCTCAATTGCCTTCTAAGTCCAAATAAGCAGAGATTTGCAAGAGTTATTGTTCATTTGATTTCAGCGCTGTTGTCGTTGGCTGTGTTAATGGTGGTGCCTAGGTAGACAAAATCCGTAACTACCTCAAAGTTATAGCTATCCATGGTGACGTTTTGTCCAAGATGTCGTTGTTCAACGTCTTTTTTTGATGACACATAGTCTTGCCCACATTGACCACTAAACCCATCTTCTTCGCTTCCGTCACAATGCTCAAAAACGCTCCACTGACATCACACTTCGATCTTCCAATTATGTCAATATCATCTGCGTATCCGAGTAATTGGATGGACCTTTGAAAGATTGTGCCTCTAGTGTTGACGATTCAGTTGACTTTCCCCATCGCACTTCTTGGATGGCAGTAATATCTGCCTTGCAACAGTTAAGGGCTTTCGCTAATTGTTCGGCTGCACGTGGTCTGAAGGGACTTAACATTCCACGTACAGATCCGAAATTTGTTGTCCTTAATTCGTTTGATTGGGTTGTCAACAGTGAATTCGTCCAAATCCAACTCTGTCCGCTTCACAACTAATGTATTTTTTACGTGGTCAGGAAGTCTCCCCGACGGCACAGCCCCTAACCTGAAGGGCAAGATCCTTAGTATAACTGCAAGGACGGGGAGCCGGATAAACCGTTCCTTTTAATCCTGGCTTCGAATAAGTCGTAGAAGCCCTTTAAGGTGTTCACTAAGTAGTTCAACCTTACTGGAACTGTAGACGCCACCTTTGATTCCATCTCGAGAATTCCTCCGCTGCCATCTGGATAACGAGAGGTGCCTTAGTGGTTAGACCCAATCTCTAGTTGAGGTACTATAGGCTATAGGCTATAAGCTATAGGCTATATAGCTTATTATGAAAAAGCATGTGTTTGTGTTTAAATAACTTTTTTTATAAATGACATTCAGGAATTTTTTAATCCACTTTTTGTATGAAATAAATTCAATAACTCTTATCATTTAAACTATAAATTAGGTCATGTGTCGATTAAATTGCAATTTCTATTTTTGATATTGTTTTTTAATCATTAGACTTAATACAATACAAAATATACTTGAAAACATACGTGTATTTTTTTTTTTGGAAATTATTCTCAATTACGATATTGTTAAATAATTTTGCAATTTGAATTGAAATTATCGTTTGATTAAATTTTACATAAAATTAATTACTTTTGATATGATAAAGTAGAGGTTATAGCTTGAACTATATCAGAGCCCATAAATTTTAGTATTTTATAGTTTTAAAAAGAACTTTAAGAACTTCGTATGCTAGACAATTTTGAAAATAGGTGTGAACATTATTGGTGCTATGAAAACATAGAGATACTAGTGAAAACATATTATATTCAACTTTGACCTTTGCCAACCTACGACGCAGACAGACACTTTTTACATAGCCAAAGGAAGATATAAATTTATTTAATTGCACTATTAAGAAAGTACATAACTAAAGAGAAAAATATTCTAAAACATTTTAAAAATAATTCAAAAATGTTCCCTCTCCACAAAGTAGTTTTCTGATGAGCCACAATAATATAATCCTTGACTTAAAAATCCCCTTTCTTTTCTAGTTGTCTTCACTTAGAGAAGTAAAATTCAATAGAAATCTTTTAATGCGAAAACTCTTAGCTTCAAATGAAGTGCTTTATTTCAACTGCCAAAAAATATCTAGACCCACACACAAAATTGTTTAAAAGGTTTCTAGCAACTTCATCCTTGAGTATAGAAGTCTAGGTAGGAAAAAAATCTTATGAAAAATCTGACATTTAAGCACATGCATATGTATGTACTGTACATATGTAGTGCATTTCATAAGGATGTCCATGTAGCCAGACGCACACAGCAGAAATCCATACTGCTTGCTCTTAAATGAAAGCATCATAAAGACTAGGCCATTATCTGCAGGCGATTATATTCGTCCACAGGACTTCCCTTAAAGGAACCACAAAAAAAAGACACCTTATACAAACAGAAATACACCAACACACAGTTATAACCAAAATAATAGGAACACGTAAGCTTAAGCAAAAAAATAATGCAAACAAAATGTTGTATAATTTGATTCGTCATAGATTTTATTTTATGTGTATTTTAAAAATTCTGATATTAATTTTATTAAATTAATTCTATTTTTAAAACAATAATTTTTCTTAAGCACATTTTAGTAACTAGTCTTGAAAGGTTTGTTTCATTAGAAGACTTCTATTTACTCTCTAGAATGGTTCTCGATGAAATTCTGCTCCAGTTTTTTTGAATACTACTCAAAAATACATTTTTTTTGAAATGCTAGCTTTGTAAGCATTCACATAAGCGATATTGTTAAAGATCCGATATATTCTCTGAGATAGTGTAGCTTACCGGCCTACAATTTTCAAAACCCTTATAAATAACAGTCAAATATTTCTTTTTCAAAAAGTGCCATAGCAAGGCAATAAAATAGCTACAATTTATCTTCTTTGAAGACTTGTAGCAACTATATAATTCACAGTCACTCTATGTAGCTCGGATCATATAAAATTCTTGTTTTATTCGGGAAAATATGCGTCAAGACAAGGTGTAATGGTCATCTTCTGATGAGCCCAACCATTACACACCGGGGCGAAACGCATATATGAAAACTTATGCTGGTTATATTTTAAATCATATTTATTAAAACTATATAAATATGTTCAAGACTTAAATATAACTCTTATTTTTATGCTGGTACTTCAGTAACTTGCAAGTAAGACAGTATTCTAAGAAGAGCCTTACGCCACTCCCTTTTTATGATTTATTTTAACGAACTTTACTTTATTGAAATTACTGCTTGAATTCCACTTAAACACTTTAAACAGTAATACTCACGCTTCTAGGAATGCTTTACTAATTTGCCCTCAAGCTCATACTAGGAAGTATAGTTATTCGTTGCTAAGCCGTACTTCACGAATGTGGAATGCCTAACCTTGTATACTGTCATTGTATTTTCCACAATTTTTAGAGAGTATATCTCTATATTACGCTGGTCGAAAAGATTCTGTTCCTGGTTATTAAATTGCAACCGTATGATAGGTTTTGATGGCATTATTACAAACATTATTCAAAAATGATTCTATCTCTTCAGGTTTTTGAAAAATAACTTTTTGAAGTTCGAAGATTCATCAAAATTTAATAACTTCCCTTAGGAAGTTATTGAAATCGATCCTATAATCGATTTGAAAATGTTGACATTTCTGGTAGTTCCAAGGCGCCTAGAGTCCAATCCAACAATGTGCAAATTATTTAAAATAGGTAAAATAGCTAAAAATTGATATTTGGTTCCTGATACTCGTAAATACTGATACTCTCAAAATCACTCATTCTGTGATAAATTTTATTAGAGAAATCCAGTTTGTATTTATTTATAAAAGAAATAAAAACTTCCAAGAAATTCTACTAAAATTGGTAAAAATTGGTTTTCAGCTAAAAATCTCGTTAACAATAATACATTTTTAGACCAAACTATTTCATCATATCCTAAATATTGTTACCAATTAAAAATATTAAAATATTTAGTTTAGTTTATTCATCAAACAAAGTTACAATAGGTACTTTAGTGATTACTAGATAATATGATACAAACAATTTAAAATTTTAAACATTACCACCTGCAAGTTATTTAAAATTAACAATAAATTTGATTAAAATAAATATCTGCTAACATTAAAATCAATCATGTTGCAAACAGTATTTGTTTCTCTTAAACACCTGCATAATGGTTCATTGGAAGCATACACAGTTCTATGACATGTAACATTAAAAAACGGTTGGTTTCGAAGCAATCTCGCAGGAACATTAATCCCAATTAAAGCTTAGATTTATGAACAATCAATATGTCCGATAAAAGATAAAGATCTTGTTGCAGAAGAAACCAATCATGTTCAGATTTTATACAACGAAATACCTTAAGATCATCTGCGAACATCAAGCTTTTTCAATTTAAAAACATATCAAGAAAGTCGTTTATAAACAACAAAAAAGAAAAGGACCAAGATGGCTTCCTTGCGGGACACCCGACGTAACATATACCGGTGCAAAAATAATGTTATTTATACGAACGTACTGAATACGATCCCTTAAGTATGAATTTATCCATTTTGAAAAGTTTGAGTGAAAACCTACTTTATTAATCTTCATAAGTAAATCATCATGATTGACTCTGTCAAAAGCTTTAGAAAAGTCAGTTTAGACAACATCATACTGACAACCTTTCTCAAGTGCATTTAAGACTAAATTACTAAAAATAGTGAGGTTAGTTGCAGTGGATCCACCAGCTACAAAAACAGGTTGGTATGGTGAAATCATTGCTTTAAGAGAAGGAGTTAATTTGTCATAGACAAAATTTTCAAAAAATGTTTAGTTACTTTTTTATAATAACTCAACTGACAACTTTTTTAGCAAAATACGATAACTTACAAACCTTTTAAACAAAACCTATCGATAGACGGGATAAGAAGTTATCAGTGTGAGTCTTTATTTTTTAAATAAGTTTCGTGATGGTTTTCCATTTATAAGCCAAACTCTTCAATATTCAGTTGAAACATTTTGTAGTTGTAAGATGTTACCAATCTTACATTTGTAATTCTTAAAGGAACGCTTAATCATTTTTTTAAATGATTATGCGTTTAAAAGCATATTTTGTTTCTTTAATGTATCTGTGCTTATAAAACCGATGGAACATCAAGTTTTTAAAAATATATTACAAACATTTGAACATAATGTTAAAAACCGTTATTTTTAATATTTTAAATTGGAGTTCGGATTCAAAATCAACACTTAATGTTAATTCTAAAATCTAAAACGTAAAACCATGAAAGCGTTAATTTTAATGCATTATTTTTCATAGCTAATCAAACTTTCTAGAAACAAAGTAAAATAGGGTGTTTTTAAATTGGTGCTGGTAGATTTTGGCACCCTCGTCGGCCATTTTTTTTTGCGACATCTGTCAAATCTTTTGTTTATTATTCAGTTGCTTATGCGAAATCATCATGTCAAGTTTCACGATTGAACAGCACGTTCAAACAATAATCTCTGTTATCAAAATAAGAGAGTTAACGGAAAAAGTTGCCCGCATTGCGCCCATTTTACGGTAGACGTGGTGGTCCTTTACTGTTGACTCTTCAACGTTTGTTGGCCAAATTTAAGGCGACCGGTTCAGTAAACAATCAGCCAATACCAGTACGTCCAAGAAACATAAGAACAGAACGTCGACGCGGTTAGTGAAACTGTACAGCAGAACCTGAGGCAGTCTACTCCTCGCCGTGCATAAGAACTCGGCCTTTCACACAGACTTCAAATTGGGCCTACACCCGTACTACATATAACTGACCCAGTAGCTTAATATTCATTACCATAGTTAAAGCCGTTTGTTCCCTGACTGGACTTCGAATCGTTTGGCAGAAGACCCCAATTGTGGCTGTCTTTAGTGACGAGGAGCATTTTGTTAATACCTCATAAACAGCTTCTTAACTTCACATAGGTAGTAATTGTAATGGGTCCGATTTGTCAAATTGAAAATTTTGACATTTTTCGACGTTTCAAGGCCCCTAGAGTTGAAATAAAAGACCTACGTCCGTAGGTCCGTACGTTCGCGACGTTTTTTTTCGTTGTCCATACTTCAAGAACCAGAAGAGATATCGACTTCAAATAAATTTTTGGATACAGATAATAATGCAGAAAGATGCAGAAAAGGCTACCAAGAAAATTGCGTTGTCGGTTTTTTTACCATAGCAGTTACAAAAAGGTAAACATTTTTGTTCATTTTTAATATCTTACTAACCAAAAACGCTAGACTTGAATTAAATTGTAGATACCTAGTATATTGTAACGTGATACAAAATAAGTTTATTATTTTGAGAAGAATGCAATTATTTTTTTTAATAAATCAAAAAAAATGAAAAAAATTGTAAAATGGTAAAATTTACGAAAACAAAATAATTTTATCTCCAAAACAATTTGGTGCAATGATAAATAAAATTTTGAGAACAATCTAATTGACAGTTTTTTTTTTTTTAATAAAAAGTTGTTTAAAATTTATTTTTGACTCAAATATCTTTTCAAAAATTATATATTGGCTTTAATCTTTTAAAAAATATTGTTGTCAACATTCAGTAAAATCAGTAAAATTTTTAGGCAGATTTTTACAATAAATAAAAACTTAAAAGAAAATTTAACAAAAATTGGTAAAAATTTATATTCGACTCGAATACAGGATGGGCCATGAATTAGTTAACATTTGAAAAAATCGTATAAAAAAAAACCATTTAACATATTTTAGAAATCCTTTATTTACGAGAAAGCTAATTAGTTGTAATTTATTTAACTTAACTGAACGGCCTCGAGAATCTTCAAAAAAGTGGGGTCCCTTGATTCCCTGCGCTGAAATTGCAGCCCATACAGTTACCTTATTAAAGTAAAGTGGCCTCTCATGTTTAGCTTTAGGATTTTCGCTGCTCCAATACCTGCAATTCTGTTTGTTTACATGTCCATTTAGGTGGAAATATGCTTAGTCAGAGAATAAGATGTTGTCAAAATTACAGAATCGAGTTAACATTGTTTCGGCATATGACTTACATGTAGGCTATAATTTATTAGTAGTCACTGTTCTTGCAAGCCATACTGTCTTATACTTGCAATATTTTGTCTTCAAGCTAAGTAAATAGAAACCAATTCCATTGCTTTGATTTCAATGATAATGATCGTATGATCTTCAAGATTACATAAATGTACCGTATTATGCTAAATGTTATAAAAGCTTCTATCGATAGCTGTATTGGGTCGATTCTTAAATAAACCGCCATATAGTTAAGATCTCGTGTTTTGTGTTTTATTGATTTTAAAGACTCTGCTCCCACATACGCAAATTTAAATCATTAGGGTTTAGTTCTTCCACTTCCTGGATCTTATATGGATGTAATTTCAAATCTAATTTCAAAATACGGCGTAATGATGTGCGGGATAATCCTTATTTAGCCGAACGTTTACGCGTCGATAAATCTAGATCACGTCGAACAGAAACTTGCTGCACGTTCTCTTCGCTCCAAGAAGTCCGCGGGCCGCCGGCCGGTTTGTTTCACATTAGTGTAGATACCGTCTTTTCGAAATTTTTTCACCCATTTTTTTTTATTAAAGGAGCACTTCGACACCGACTTAAGTCGTGTAAGCCATCAAAATTAGCGTCTCACAGTAATGAGCGAAAAGTTGTTTGAATAAAACTGTTTCACTCAGTAAGCGCGTTGCGGCCGCGCGAAGCGATCCATTGCCTTCAAACTTATTTATTTCACAGAAAATATTGTTTTCGATATTCAGTAGATTTGTTTTTTTAATCCAACAGTCCGTTTTTTCATAAAAAAATTAAATCTACAAGAAATATTACGCAAATTTGGTAAAAATAGATGTTCGGTTCTTGATATGTCTCAAATTAATTTCACTCATCCAATTGTAAAAATTTAAGACATTCTACTTAAATTAGTAAAAATTTGTTTTGACTTAAAATCTATTTAACAAAACTAATTTCTTTATATGTTGGTAATTTTAAATTTGTATAGAATAATTCAACTAAAAACTTT
>NW_026605156.1:0-89725 GCF_945859685.1 Eupeodes corollae
TTGGGAAGGATCAGGTGATGGTTTTGGGTGTGATTTGATTTTCGTCTAGAACATCAAAAATCCTTCAGGATGCTCCAAAATGACTCATCTATATCTATAATGATAGATCTTGATTAGGAGTATCTTTTTCTAGTACATGTCAAGTATCTATTTTGAAGTCTTGATCGATTTTGGGGGTTGGAAAGGATCAGGTGATGGTTTTGGGTGTGATTTGATTTTCGTCTAGAACATCAAAAATCCTTCAGGATGCTCCAAAATGACTCATCTATATCTATAATGATAGATCTTGATTAGGAGTATCTTTTTCTAGTACATGTCAAGTATCTATTTTGAAGTCTTGATCGATTTTGGGGGTTGGGAAGGATCAGGTGATGGTTTTGGGTGTGACTTGATTTTCGTCTAGAACATCAAAAATCCTTCAGGATGCTCCAAAATGACTCATCTATATCTATAATGATAGATCTTGATTAGGAGTATCTTTTTCTAGTACATGTCAAGTATCTATTTTGAAGTCTTGATCGATTTTGGGGGTTGGGAAGGATCAGGTGATGGTTTTGGGTGTGATTTGATTTTCGTCTAGAACATCAAAAATCCTTCAGGATGCTCCAAAATGACTCATCTATATCTAAAATGATAGATCTTGATTAGGAGTATCTTTTTCTAGTACATGTCAAGTATCTATTTTGAAGTCTTGATCGATTTTGGGGGTTGGGAAGGATCAGGTGATGGTTTTGGGTGTGATTTGATTTTCGTCTAGAACATCAAAAATCCTTCAGGATGCTCCAAAATGACTCATCTATATCTATAATGATAGATCTTGATTAGGAGTATCTTTTTCTAGTACATGTCAAGTATCTATTTTGAAGTCTTGATCGATTTTGGGGGTTGGGAAGGATCAGGTGATGGTTTTGGGTGTGATTTGATTTTCGTCTAGAACATCAAAAATCCTTCAGGATGCTCCAAAATGACTCATCTATATCTATAATGATAGATCTTGATTAGGAGTATCTTTTTCTAGTACATGTCAAGTATCTATTTTGAAGTCTTGATCGATTTTGGGGGTTGGGAAGGATCAGGTGATGGTTTTGGGTGTGATTTGATTTTCGTCTAGAACATCAAAAATCCTTCAGGATGCTCCAAAATGACTCATCTATATCTATAATGATAGATCTTGATTAGGAGTATCTTTTTCTAGTACATGTCAAGTATCTATTTTGAAGTCTTGATCGATTTTGGGGGTTGGGAAGGATCAGGTGATGGTTTTGGGTGTGATTTGATTTTCGTCTAGAACATCAAAAATCCTTCAGGATGCTCCAAAATGACTCATCTATATCTATAATGATAGATCTTGATTAGAAGTATCTTTTTCTAGTACATGTCAAGTATCTATTTTGAAGTCTTGATCGATTTTGGGGGTTGGGAAGGATCAGGTGATGGTTTTGGGTGTGATTTGATTTTCGTCTAGAACATCAAAAATCCTTCAGGATGCTCCAAAATGACTCATCTATATCTATAATGATAGATCTTGATTAGGAGTATCTTTTTCTAGTACATGTCAAGTATCTATTTTGAAGTCTTGATCGATTTTGGGGGTTGGGAAAGATCAGGTGATGGTTTTGGGTGTGATTTGATTTTCGTCTAGAACATCAAAAATCCTTCAGGATGCTCCAAAATGACTCATCTATATCTATAATGATAGATCTTGATTAGGAGTATCTTTTTCTAGTACATGTCAAGTATCTATTTTGAAGTCTTGATCGATTTTGGGGGTTGGGAAGGATCAGGTGATGGTTTTGGGTGTGATTTGATTTCGTCTAGAACATCAAAAATCCTTCAGGATGCTCCAAAATGACTCATCTATATCTATAATGATAGATCTTGATTAGGAGTATCTTTTTCTAGTACATGTCAAGTATCTATTTTGAAGTCTTGATCGATTTTGGGGGTTGGGAAGGATCAGGTGATGGTTTTGGGTGTGATTTGATTTTCGTCTAGAACATCAAAAATCCTTCAGGATGCCTCCAAAATGACTCATCTATATCTATAATGATAGATCTTGATTAGGAGTATCTTTTTTCTAGTACATGTCAAGTATCTATTTTGAAGTCTTGATCGATTTTGGGGGTTGGGAAGGATCAGGTGATGGTTTTGGGTGTGATTTGATTTTCGTCTAGAACATCAAAAATCCTTCAGGATGCTCCAAAATGACTCATCTATATCTATAATGATAGATCTTGATTAGGAGTATCTTTTTCTAGTACATGTCAAGTATCTATTTTGAAGTCTTGATCGATTTTGGGGGTTGGGAAGGATCAGGTGATGGTTTTGGGTGTGATTTGATTTTCGTCTAGAACATCAAAAATCCTTCAGGATGCTCCAAAATGACTCATCTATATCTATAATGATAGATCTTGATAAGAAGTATCTTTTTCTAGTACATGTCAAGTATCTATTTTGAAGTCTTGATCGATTTTGGGGGTTGGGAAGGATCAGGTGATGGTTTTGGGTGTGATTTGATTTTCGTCTAGAACATCAAAAATCCTTCAGGATGCTCCAAAATGACTCATCTATATCTATATTGATAGATCTTGATTAGGAGTATCTCTTTCTAGAACATGTCAAGTATCTATTTTGAAGTCTTGATCGATTTTGGGGGTTGGGAAGGATCAGGTGATGGTTTTGGGTGTGATTTGATTTTCGTCTAGAACATCAAAAATCCTTCAGGATGCTCCAAAATGACTCATTTATATCTATAATGATAGATCTTGATTAAGAGTATCTTTTTCTAGTACATGTCAAGTATCTATTTTGAAGTCTTAACCGATTTTGGGGGTTGGGAAGGATCAGGTGATGGTTTTGGGTGTGATTTGATTTTCGTCTAGAACATCAAAAATCCTTCAGGATGCTCCAAAATGACTCATCTATATCTATAATGATAGATCTTGATTAGGAGTATCTTTTTCTAGTACATGTCAAGTATCTATTTTGAAGTCTTGATCGATTTTGGGGGTTGGGAAGGATCAGGTGATGGTTTTGGGTGTGATTTGATTTTCGTCTAGAACATCAAAAATCCTTCAGGATGCTCCAAAATGACTCATCTATATCTATAATGATAGATCTTGATTAGGAGTATCTTTTTCTAGTACATGTCAAGTATCTATTTTGAAGTCTTGATCGATTTTGGGGGTTGGGAAGGATCAGGTGATGGTTTTGGGTGTGATTTGATTTTCGTCTAGAACATCAAAAATCCTTCAGGATGCTCCAAAATGACTCATCTATATCTATAATGATAGATCTTGATTAGGAGTATCTTTTTCTACTACATGTCAAGTATCTATTTTGAAGTCTTGATCAATTTTGGGGGTTGGGAAGGATCAGGTGATGGTTTTGGGTGTGATTTGATTTTCGTCTAGAACATCAAAAATCCTTCAGGATGCTCCAAAATGACTCATCTATATCTATAATGATAGATCTTGATTAGGAGTATCTTTTTCTAGTACATGTCAAGTGTCTATTTTGAAGTCTTGATCGATTTTGGGGGTTGGGAAGGATCAGGTGATGGTTTTGGGTGTGATTTGATTTTCGTCTAGAACATCAAAAATCCTTCAGGATGCTCCAAAATGACTCATCTATATCTATAATGATAGATCTTGATTAGGAGTATCTTTTTCTAGTACATGTCAAGTATCTATTTTGAAGTCTTGATCGATTTTGGGGGTTGGGAAGGATCAGGTGATGGTTTTGGGTGTGATTTGATTTTCGTCTAGAACATCAAAAATCCTTCAGGATGCTCCAAAATGACTCATCTATATCTATAATGATAGATCTTGATTAGGAGTATCTTTTTCTAGTACATGTCAAGTATCTATTTTGAAGTCTTGATCGATTTTGGGGGTTGGGAAAGATCAGGTGATGGTTTTGGGTGTGATTTGATTTTCGTCTAGAACATCAAAAATCCTTCAGGATGCTCCAAAATGACTCATCTATATCTATAATGATAGATCTTGATTAGGAGTATCTTTTTCTAGTACATGTCAAGTATCTATTTTGAAGTCTTGATCGATTTTGGGGGTTGGGAAGGATCAGGTGATGGTTTTGGGTGTGATTTGATTTTCGTCTAGAACATCAAAAATCCTTCAGGATGCTCCAAAATGACTCATCTATATCTATAATGATAGATCTTGATTAGGAGTATCTTTTTCTAGTACATGTCAAGTGTCTATTTTGAAGTCTTGATCGATTTTGGGGGTTGGGAAGGATCAGGTGATGGTTTTGGGTGTGATTTGATTTTCGTCTAGAACATCAAAAATCCTTCAGGATGCTCCAAAATGACTCATCTATATCTATAATGATAGATCTTGATTAGGAGTATCTTTTTCTAGTACATGTCAAGTATCTATTTTGAAGTCTTGATCGATTTTGGGGGTTGGGAAGGATCAGGTGATGGTTTTGGGTGTGATTTGATTTCGTCTAGAACATCAAAAATCCTTCAGGATGCTCCAAAATGACTCATCTATATCTATAATGATAGATCTTGATTAGGAGTATCTTTTTCTAGTACATGTCAAGTATCTATTTTGAAGTCTTGATCGATTTTGGGGGTTGGGAAAGATCAGGTGATGGTTTTGGGTGTGATTTGATTTTCGTCTAGAACATCAAAAATCCTTCAGGATGCTCCAAAATGACTCATCTATATCTATAATGATAGATCTTGATTAGGAGTATCTTTTTCTAGTACATGTCAAGTATCTATTTTGAAGTCTTGATCGATTTTGGGGGTTGGGAAGGATCAGGTGATGGTTTTTGGGTGTGATTTGATTTTCGTCTAGAACATCAAAAATCCTTCAGGATGCTCCAAAATGACTCATCTATATCTATAATGATAGATCTTGATTAGGAGTATCTTTTTCTAGTACATGTCAAGTATCTATTTTGAAGTCTTGATCGATTTTGGGAGTTGGGAAGGATCAGGTGATGGTTTTGGGTGTGATTTGATTTTCGTCTAGAACATCAAAAATCCTTCAGGATGCTCCAAAATGACTCATCTATATCTATAATGATAGATCTTGATTAGGAGTATCTTTTTCTAGTACATGTCAAGTATCTATTTTGAAGTCTTGATCGATTTTGGGGGTTGGGAAGGATCAGGTGATGGTTTTGGGTGTGATTTGATTTTCGTCTAGAACATCAAAAATCCTTCAGGATGCTCCGAAATGACTCATCTATATCTATAATGATAGATCTTGATTAGGAGTATCTTTTTCTAGTACATGTCAAGTATCTATTTTGAAGTCTTGATCGATTTTGGGGGTTGGGAAGGATCAGGTGATGGTTTTGGGTGTGATTTGATTTTCGTCTAGAACATCAAAAATCCTTCAGGATGCTCCAAAATGACTCATCTATATCTATAATGATAGATCTTGATTAGGAGTATCTTTTTCTAGTACATGTCAAGTATCTATTTTGAAGTCTTGATCGATTTTGGGGGTTGGGAAGGATCAGGTGATGGTTTTGGGTGTGATTTGATTTTCGTCTAGAACATCAAAAATCCTTCAGGATGCTCCAAAATGACTCATCTATATCTATAATGAAAGATCTTGATTAGGAGTATTTTTCTAGTACATGTCAAGTATCTATTTTGAAGTCTTGATCGATTTTGGGGGTTGGGAAGGATCAGGTGATGGTTTTGGGTGTGATTTGATTTTCGTCTAGAACATCAAAAATCCTTCAGGATGCTCCAAAATGACTCATCTATATCTATAATGATAGATCTTGATTAGGAGTATCTTTTTCTAGTACATGTCAAGTATCTATTTTGAAGTCTTGATCGATTTTGGGGGTTGGGAAGGATCAGGTGATGATTTTGGGTGTGATTTGATTTTCGTCTAGAACATCAAAAATCCTTCAGGATGCTCCAAAATGACTCATCTATATCTATAATAATAGATCTTGATTAGGAGTATCTTTTTCTAGTACATGTCAAGTATCTATTTTGAAGTCTTGATCGATTTTGGGGGTTGGGAAGGATCAGGTGATGGTTTTGGGTGTGATTTGATTTTCGTCTAGAACATCAAAAATCCTTCAGGATGCTCCAAAATGACTCATCTATATCTATAATGATAGATCTTGATTAGGAGTATCTTTTTCTAGTACATGTCAAGTATCTATTTTGAAGTCTTGATCGATTTTGGGGGTTGGGAAGGATCAGGTGATGGTTTTGGGTGTGATTTGATTTTCGTCTAGAACATCAAAAATCCTTCAGGATGCTCCAAAATGACTCATCTATATCTATAATGATAGATCTTGATTAGGAGTATCTTTTTCTAGTACATGTCAAGTATCTATTTTGAAGTCTTGATCGATTTTGGGGGTTGGGAAGGATCAGGTGATGGTTTTGGGTGTGATTTGATTTTCGTCTAGAACATCAAAAATCCTTCAGGATGCTCCAAAATGACTCATCTATATCTATAATGATAGATCTTGATTAGGAGTATCTTTTTCTAGTACATGTCAAGTATCTATTTTGAAGTCTTGATCGATTTTGGGGGTTGGGAAGGATCAGGTGATGGTTTTGGGTGTGATTTGATTTTCGTCTAGAACATCATAAATCCTTCAGGATGCTCCAAAATGACTCATCTATATCTATAATGATAGATCTTGATTAGGAGTATCTTTTTCTAGTACATGTCAAATATCTATTTTGAAGTCTTGATCGATTTTGGGGGTTGGGAAGGATCAGGTGATGGTTTTGGGTGTGATTTGATTTTCGTCTAGAACATCAAAAATCCTTCAGGATGCTCCAAAATGACTCATCTATATCTATAATGATAGATCTTGATTAGGAGTATCTTTTTCTAGTACATGTCAGGTATCTATTTTGAAGTCTTGATCGATTTTGGGGGTTGGGATTGATTTGATTTTCGTCTAGAACATCAAAAATCCTTCAGGATGCTCCAAAATGACTCATCTATATCTATAATGATAGATCTTGATTAGGAGTATCTTTTTCTAGTACATGTCAAGTATCTATTTTGAAGTCTTGATCGATTTTGGGGGTTGGGAAAGATCAGGTGATGGTTTTGGGTGTGATTTGATTTTCGTCTAGAACATCAAAAATCCTTCAGGATGCTCCAAAATGACTCATCTATATCTATAATGATAGATCTTGATTAGGAGTATCTTTTTCTAGTACATGTCAAGTATCTATTTTGAAGTCTTGATCGATTTTGGGGGTTGGGAAGGATCAGGTGATGGTTTTGGGTGTGATTTGATTTTCGTCTAGAACATCAAAAATCCTTCAGGATGCTCCAAAATGACTCATCTATATCTATAATGATAGATCTTGATTAGGAGTATCTTTTTCTAGTACATGTCAAGTATCTATTTTGAAGTCTTGATCGATTTTGGGAGTTGGGAAGGATCAGGTGATGGTTTTGGGTGTGATTTGATTTTCGTCTAGAACATCAAAAATCCTTCAGGATGCTCCAAAATGACTCATCTATATCTATAATGATAGATCTTGATTAGGAGTATCTTTTTCTAGTACATGTCAAGTATCTATTTTGAAGTCTTGATCGATTTTGGGGGTTGGGAAGGATCAGGTGATGGTTTTGGGTGTGATTTGATTTTCGTCTAGAACATCAAAAATCCTTCAGGATGCTCCGAAATGACTCATCTATATCTATAATGATAGATCTTGATTAGGAGTATCTTTTTCTAGTACATGTCAAGTATCTATTTTGAAGTCTTGATCGATTTTGCGGGTTGGGAAGGATCAGGTGATGGTTTTGGGTGTGATTTGATTTTCGTCTAGAACATCAAAAATCCTTCAGGATGCTCCAAAATGACTCATCTATATCTATAATGATAGATCTTTATTAGGAGTATCTTTTTCTAGTACATGTCAAGTATCTATTTTGAAGTCTTGATCGATTTTGGGGGTTGGGAAGGATCAGGTGATGGTTTTGGGTGTGATTTGATTTTCGTCTAGAACATCAAAAATCCTTCAGGATGCTCCAAAATGACTCATCTATATCTATAATGATAGATCTTGATTAGGAGTATCTTTTTCTAGTACATGTCAAGTATCTATTTTGAAGTCTTGATCGATTTTGGGGGTTGGGAAGGATCAGGTGATGGTTTTGGGTGTGATTTGATTTTCGTCTAGAACATCAAAAATCCTTCAGGATGCTCCAAAATGACTCATCTATATCTATAATGATAGATCTTGATTAGGAGTATCTTTTTCTAGTACATGTCAAGTATCTATTTTGAAGTCTTGATCGATTTTGGGGGTTGGGAAGGATCAGGTGATGGTTTTGGGTGTGATTTGATTTTCGTCTAGAACATCAAAAATCCTTCAGGATGCTCCAAAATGACTCATCTATATCTATAATGATAGATCTTGATTAGGAGTATCTTTTTCTAGTACATGTCAAGTATCTATTTTGAAGTCTTGATCGATTTTGGGGGTTGGGAAGGATCAGGTGATGGTTTTGGGTGTGATTTGATTTTCGTCTAGAACATCAAAAATCCTTCAGGATGCTCCAAAATGACTCATCTATATCTATAATGATAGATCTTGATTAGGAGTATCTTTTTCTAGTACATGTCAAGTATCTATTTTGAAGTCTTGATCGATTTTGGGGGTTGGGAAGGATCAGGTGATGGTTTTGGGTGTGATTTGATTTTCGTCTAGAACATCAAAAATCCTTCAGGATGCTCCAAAATGACTCATCTATATCTATAATGATAGATCTTGATTAGGAGTATCTTTTTCTAGTACATGTCAAGTATCTATTTTGAAGTCTTGATCGATTTTGGGGGTTGGGAAGGATCAGGTGATGGTTTTGGGTGTGATTTGATTTTCGTCTAGAACATCAAAAATCCTTCAGGATGCTCCAAAATGACTCATCTATATCTATAATGATAGATCTTGATTAGGAGTATCTTTTTCTAGTACATGTCAAGTATCTATTTTGAAGTCTTGATCGATTTTGGGGGTTGGGAAGGATCAGGTGATGGTTTTGGGTGTGATTTGATTTTCGTCTAGAACATCAAAAATCCTTCAGGATGCTCCAAAATGACTCATCTATATCTATAATGATAGATCTTGATTAGGAGTATCTTTTTCTAGTACATGTCAAATATCTATTTTGAAGTCTTGATCGATTTTGGGGGTTGGGAAGGATCAGGTGATGGTTTTGGGTGTGATTTGATTTTCGTCTAGAACATCAAAAATCCTTCAGGATGCTCCAAAATGACTCATCTATATCTATAATGATAGATCTTGATTAGGAGTATCTTTTTCTAGTACATGTCAAGTATCTATTTTGAAGTCTTGATCGATTTTGGGGGTTGGGAAGGATCAGGTGATGGTTTTGGGTGTGATTTGATTTTCGTCTAGAACATCAAAAATCCTTCAGGATGCTCCAAAATGACTCATCTATATCTATAATGATAGATCTTGATTAGGAGTATCTTTTTCTAGTACATGTCAAGTATCTATTTTGAAGTCTTGATCGATTTTGGGGGTTGGGAAGGATCAGGTGATGGTTTTGGGTGTGATTTGATTTTCGTCTAGAACATCAAAAATCCTTCAGGATGCTCCAAAATGACTCATCTATATCTATAATGATAGATCTTGATTAGGAGTATCTTTTTCTAGTACATGTCAAGTATCTATTTTGAAGTCTTGATCGATTTTGGGGGTTGGGAAGGATCAGGTGATGGTTTTGGGTGTGATTTGATTTTCGTCTAGAACATCAAAAATCCTTCAGGATGCTCCAAAATGACTCATCTATATCTATAATGATAGATCTTGATTAGGAGTATCTTTTTCTAGTACATGTCAAGTATCTATTTTGAAGTCTTGATCGATTTTGGGGGTTGGGAAGGATCAGGTGATGGTTTTGGGTGTGGTTTGATTTTCGTCTAGAACATCATAAATCCTTCAGGATGCTCCAAAATGACTCATCTATATCTATAATGATAGATCTTGATTAGGAGTATCTTTTTCTAGTACATGTCAAGTATCTATTTTGAAGTCTTGATCGATTTTGGGGGTTGGGAAGGATCAGGTGATGGTTTTGGGTGTGATTTGATTTTCATCTTTTTCTAGTACATGTCAAGTATCTATTTTGAAGTCTTGATCGATTTTGGGGGTTGGGAAGGATCAGGTGATGGTTTTGGGTGTGATTTGATTTTCGTCTAGAACATCAAAAATCCTTCAGGATGCTCCAAAATGACTCATCTATATCTATAATGATAGATCTTGATTAGGAGTATCTTTTTCTAGTACATGTCAAGTATCTATTTTGAAGTCTTGATCGATTTTGGGGGTTGGGAAGGATCAGGTGATGGTTTTGGGTGTGATTTGATTTTCGTCTAGAACATCAAAAATCCTTCAGGATGCTCCAAAATGACTCATCTATATCTATAATGATAGATCTTGATTAGGAGTATCTTTTTCTAGTACATGTCAAGTATCTATTTTGAAGTCTTGATCGATTTTGGGGGTTGGGAAGGATCAGGTGATGGTTTTGGGTGTGATTTGATTTTCGTCTAGAACATCAAAAATCCTTCAGGATGCTCCAAAATGACTCATCTATATCTATAATGATAGATCTTGATTAGGAGTATCTTTTTCTAGTACATGTCAAGTATCTATTTTGAAGTCTTGATCGATTTTGGGGGTTGGGAAGGATCAGGTGATGGTTTTGGGTGTGGTTTGATTTTCGTCTAGAACATCATAAATCCTTCAGGATGCTCCAAAATGACTCATCTATATCTATAATGATAGATCTTGATTAGGAGTATCTTTTTCTAGTACATGTCAAGTATCTATTTTGAAGTCTTGATCGATTTTGGGGGTTGGGAAGGATCAGGTGATGGTTTTGGGTGTGATTTGATTTTCGTCTAGAACATCAAAAATCCTTCAGGATGCTCCAAAATGACTCATCTATATCTATAATGATAGATCTTGATTAGGAGTATCTTTTTCTAGTACATGTCAAGTATCTATTTTGAATTCTTGATCGATTTTGGGGGTTGAGAAGGATCAGGTGATGGTTTTGGGTGTGATTTGATTTTCGTCTAGAACATCAAAAATCCTTCAGGATGCTCCAAAATGACTCATCTATATCTATAATGATAGATCTTGATTAGGAGTATCTTTTTCTAGTACATATCAAGTATCTATTTTGAAGTCTTGATCGATTTTGGGGGTTGGGAAGGATCAGGTGATGGTTTTGGGTGTGATTTGATTTTCGTCTAGAACATCAAAAATCCTTCAGGATGCTCCAAAATGACTCATCTATATCTATAATGATAGATCTTGATTAGGAGTATCTTTTTCTAGTACATGTCAAGTATCTATTTTGAAGTCTTGATCGATTTTGGGGGTTGGGAAGGATCAGGTGATGGTTTTGGGTGTGATTTGATTTTCGTCTAGAACATCAAAAATCCTTCAGGATGCTCCAAAATGACTCATCTATATCTATAATGATAGATCTTGATTAGGAGTATCTTTTTCTAGTACATGTCAAGTATCTATTTTGAAGTCTTGATCGATTTTGGGGGTTGGGAAGGATCAGGTGATGGTTTTGGGTGTGATTTGATTTTCGTCTAGAACATCAAAAATCCTTCAGGATGCTCCAAAATGACTCATCTATATCTATAATGATAGATCTTGATTAGGAGTATCTTTTTCTAGTACATGTCAAGTATCTATTTTGAAGTCTTGATCGATTTTGGGGGTTGGGAAGGATCAGGTGATGGTTTTGGGTGTGGTTTGATTTTCGTCTAGAACATCATAAATCCTTCAGGATGCTCCAAAATGACTCATCTATATCTATAATGATAGATCTTGATTAGGAGTATCTTTTTCTAGTACATGTCAAGTATCTATTTTGAAGTCTTGATCGATTTTGGGGGTTGGGAAGGATCAGGTGATGGTTTTGGGTGTGATTTGATTTTCGTCTAGAACATCAAAAATCCTTCAGGATGCTCCAAAATGACTCATCTATATCTATAATGATAGATCTTGATTAGGAGTATCTTTTTCTAGTACATGTCAAGTATCTATTTTGAAGTCTTGATCGATTTTGGGGGTTGGGAAGGATCAGGTGATGGTTTTGGGTGTGATTTGATTTTCGTCTAGAACATCAAAAATCCTTCAGGATGCTCCAAAATGACTCATCTATATCTATAATGATAGATCTTGATTAGGAGTATCTTTTTCTAGTACATATCAAGTATCTATTTTGAAGTCTTGATCAATTTTGGGGGTTGGGAAGGATCAGGTGATGGTTTTGGGTGTGATTTGATTTTCGTCTAGAACATCAAAAATCCTTCAGGATGCTCCAAAATGACTCATCTATATCTATAATGATAGATCTTGATTAGGAGTATCTTTTTCTAGTACATATCAAGTATCTATTTTGAAGTCTTGATCGATTTTGGGGGTTGGGAAGGATCAGGTGATGGTTTTGGGTGTGATTTGATTTTCGTCTAGAACATCAAAAATCCTTCAGGATGCTCCAAAATGACTCATCTATATCTATAATGATAGATCTTGATTAGGAGTATCTTTTTCTAGTACATGTCAAGTATCTATTTTGAAGTCTTGATCGATTTTGGGGGTTGGGAAGGATCAGGTGATGGTTTTGGGTGTGATTTGATTTTCGTCTAGAACATCAAAAATCCTTCAGGATGCTCCAAAATGACTCATCTATATCTATAATGATAGATCTTGATTAGGAGTATCTTTTTCTAGTACATGTCAAGTATCTATTTTGAAGTCTTGATCGATTTTGGGGGTTGGGAAGGATCAGGTGATGGTTTTGGGTGTGATTTGATTTTCGTCTAGAACATCAAAAATCCTTCAGGATGCTCCAAAATGACTCATCTATATCTATAATGATAGATCTTGATTAGGAGTATCTTTTTCTAGTACATGTCAAGTATCTATTTTGAAGTCTTGATCGATTTTGGGGGTTGGGAAGGATCAGGTGATGGTTTTGGGTGTGATTTGATTTTCGTCTAGAACATCAAAAATCCTTCAGGATGCTCCAAAATGAATCATCTATATCTATAATGATAGATCTTGATTAGGAGTATCTTTTTCTAGTACATGTCAAGTATCTATTTTGAAGTCTTGATCGATTTTGGGGGTTGGGAAGGATCAGGTGATGGTTTTGGGTGTGATTTGATTTTCGTCTAGAACATCAAAAATCCTTCAGGATGCTCCAAAATGACTCATCTATATCTATAATGATAGATCTTGATTAGGAGTATCTTTTTCTAGTACATGTCAAGTATCTATTTTGAAGTCTTGATCGATTTTGGGGGTTGGGAAGGATCAGGTGATGGTTTTGGGTGTGATTTGATTTTCGTCTAGAACATCAAAAATCCTTCAGGATGCTCCAAAATGACTCATCTATATCTATAATGATAGATCTTGATTAGGAGTATCTTTTTCTAGTACATGTCAAGTATCTATTTTGAAGTCTTGATCGATTTTGGGGGTTGGGAAGGATCAGGTGATGGTTTTGGGTGTGATTTGATTTTCGTCTAGAACATCAAAAATCCTTCAGGATGCTCCAAAATGACTCATCTATATCTATAATGATAGATCTTGATTAGGAGTATCTTTTTCTAGTACATGTCAAGTATCTATTTTGAAGTCTTGATCGATTTTGGGGGTTGGGAAGGATCAGGTGATGGTTTTGGGTGTGATTTGATTTTCGTCTAGAACATCAAAAATCCTTCAGGATGCTCCCAAATGACTCATCTATATCTACAATGATAGATCTTGATTAGGAGTATCTTTTTCTAGTACATGTCAAGTATCTATTTTGAAGTCTTGATCGATTTTGGGGGTTGGGAAGGATCAGGTGATGGTTTTGGGTGTGATTTGATTTTCGTCTAGAACATCAAAAATCCTTCAGGATGCTCCAAAATGACTCATCTATATCTATAATGATAGATCTTGATTAGGAGTATCTTTTTCTAGTACATGTCAAGTATCTATTTTGAAGTCTTGATCGATTTTGGGGGTTGGGAAGGATCAGGTGATGGTTTTGGGTGTGATTTGATTTTCGTCTAAAACATCAAAAATCCTTCAGGATGCTCCAAAATGACTCATCTATATCTATAATGATAGATCTTGATTAGGAGTATCTTTTTCAAGTACATGTCAAGTATCTATTTTGAAGTCTTGATCGATTTTGGGGGTTGGGAAGGATCAGGTGATGGTTTTGGGTGTGATTTGATTTTCGTCTAGAACATCAAAAATCCTTCAGGATGCTCCAAAATGACTCATCTATATCTATAATGATAGATCTTGATTAGGAGTATCTTTTTCTAGTACATGTCAAGTATCTATTTTGAAGTCTTGATCGATTTTGGGGGTTGGGAAGGATCAGGTGATGGTTTTGGGTGTGATTTGATTTTCGTCTAGAACATCAAAAATCCTTCAGGATGCTCCCAAATGACTCATCTATATCTATAATGATAGATCTTGATTAGGAGTATCTTTTTCTAGTACATGTCAAGTATCTATTTTGAAGTCTTGATCGATTTTGGGGGTTGGGAAGGATCAGGTGATGGTTTTGGGTGTGATTTGATTTTCGTCTAGAACATCAAAAATCCTTCAGGATGCTCCAAAATGACTCATCTATATCTATAATGATAGATCTTGATTAGGAGTATCTTTTTCTAGTACATGTCAAGTATCTATTTTGAAGTCTTGATCGATTTTGGGGGTTGGGAAGGATCAGGTGATGGTTTTGGGTGTGATTTGATTTTCGTCTAGAACATCAAAAATCCTTCAGGATGATCCAAAATGACTCATCTATATCTATAATGATAGATCTTGATTAGGAGTATCTTTTTCTAGTACATGTCAAGTATCTATTTTGAAGTCTTGATCGATTTTGGGGGTTGGGAAGGATCAGGTGATGGTTTTGGGTGTGATTTGATTTTCGTCTAGAACATCAAAAATCCTTCAGGATGCTCCAAAATGACTCATCTATATCTATAATGATAGATCTTGATTAGGAGTATCTTTTTCTAGTACATGTCAAGTATCTATTTTGAAGTCTTGATCGATTTTGGGGGTTGGGAAGGATCAGGTGATGGTTTTGGGTGTGATTTGATTTTCGTCTAGAACATCAAAAATCCTTCAGGATGCTCCCAAATGACTCATCTATATCTACAATGATAGATCTTGATTAGGAGTATCTTTTTCTAGTACATGTCAAGTATCTATTTTGAAGTCTTGATCGATTTTGGGGGTTGGGAAGGATCAGGTGATGGTTTTGGGTGTGATTTGATTTTCGTCTAGAACATCAAAAATCCTTCAGGATGCTCCAAAATGACTCATCTATATCTATAATGATAGATCTTGATTAGGAGTATCTTTTTCTAGTACATGTCAAGTATCTATTTTGAAGTCTTGATCGATTTTGGGGGTTGGGAAGGATCAGGTGATGGTTTTGGGTGTGATTTGATTTTCGTCTAAAACATCAAAAATCCTTCAGGATGCTCCAAAATGACTCATCTATATCTATAATGATAGATCTTGATTAGGAGTATCTTTTTCAAGTACATGTCAAGTATCTATTTTGAAGTCTTGATCGATTTTGGGGGTTGGGAAGGATCAGGTGATGGTTTTGGGTGTGATTTGATTTTCGTCTAGAACATCAAAAATCCTTCAGGATGCTCCAAAATGACTCATCTATATCTATAATGATAGATCTTGATTAGGAGTATCTTTTTCTAGTACATGTCAAGTATCTTTTTTGAAGTCTTGATCGATTTTGGGGGTTGGGAAGGATCAGGTGATGGTTTTGAGTGTGATTTTATTTTCGTCTAGAACATCAAAAATCCTTCAGGATGCTCCAAAATGACTCATCTATATCTATAATGATATATCTTGATTAGGAGTATCTTTTTCTAGTACATGTCAAGTATCTATTTTGAAGTCTTGATCGATTTTGGGGGTTGGGAAGGATCAGGTGATGGTTTTGGGTGTGATTTGATTTTCGTCTAGAACATCAAAAATCCTTCAGGATGCTCCAAAATGACTCATCTATATCCATAATGATAGATCTTGATTGGGAGTATCTTTTTCTAGTACATGTCAAGTATCTATTTTGAAGTCTTGATCGATTTTGGGGGTTGGGAAGGATCAGGTGATGGTTTTGGGTGTGATTTGATTTTCGTCTAGAACATCAAAAATCCTTCAGGATGCTCCAAAATGATTCATCTATATCTATAATGATAGATCTTGATTAGGAGTATCTTTTTATAGTACATGTCAAGTATCTATTTTGAAGTCTTGATCGATTTTGGGGGTTGGGAAGGATCAGGTGATGGTTTTGGGTGTGATTTGATTTTCGTCTAGAACATCAAAAATCCTTCAGGATGCTCCAAAATGACTCATCTATATCTATAATGATAGATCTTGATTAGGAGTATCTTTTTCTAGTACATGTCAAGTATCTATTTTGAAGTCTTGATCGATTTTGGGGGTTGGGAAGGATCAGGTGATGGTTTTGGGTGTGATTTGATTTTCGTCTAGAACATCAAAAATCCTTCAGGATGCTCCAAAATGACTCATCTATATCTATAATGATAGATCTTGATTAGGAGTATCTTTTTCTAGTACATGTCAAGTATCTATTTTGAAGTCTTGATCGATTTTTGGGGTTGGGAAGGATCAGGTGATGGTTTTGGGTGTGATTTGATTTTCGTCTAGAACATCAAAAATCCTTCAGGATGCTCCAAAATGACTCATCTATATCTATAATGATAGATCTTGATTAGGAGTATCTTTTTCTAGTACATGTCAAGTATCTATTTTGAAGTCTTGATCAATTTTGGGGGTTGGGAAGGATCAGGTGATGGTTTTGGGTGTGATTTGATTTTCGTCTAGAACATCAAAAATCCTTCAGGATGCTCCAAAATGACTCATCTATATCTATAATGATAGATCTTGATTAGGAGTATCTTTTTCTAGTACATGTCAAGTATCTATTTTGAAGTCTTAATCGATTTTGGGGGTTGGGAAGGATCAGGTGATGGTTTTGGGTGTGATTTGATTTTCGTCTAGAACATCAAAAATCCTTCAGGATGCTCCAAAATGACTCATCTATATCTATAATGATAGATCTTGATTAGGAGTATCTTTTTCTAGTACATGTCAAGTATCTATTTTGAAGTCTTGATCGATTTTGGGGGTTGGGAAGGATCAGGTGATGGTTTTGGGTGTGATTTGATTTTCGTCTAGAACATCAAAAATCCTTCAGGATGCTCCAAAATGACTCATCTATATCTATAATGATAGATCTTGATTAGGAGTATCTTTTTCTAGTACACGTCAAGTATCTATTTTGAAGTCTTGATCGATTTTGGGGGTTGGGAAGGATCAGGTGATGGTTTTGGGTGTGATTTGATTTTCGTCTAGAACATCAAAAATCCTTCAGGATGCTCCAAAATGACTCATCTATATCTATAATGATAGATCTTGATTAGGAGTATCTTTTTCTAGTACATGTCAAGTATCTATTTTGAAGTCTTGATCAATTTTTGGTCATTTGTAAAAAACATGAGGAATTCTTCCTCTTCCTCGGTTCCTACGCTTGTTGTCAATGACACTCCTTTAGTTAGCTCTATTGATAAAGCTAACTTATTTGCAAGGCAGTTCGCCGAAAATTCCACCTTACCAGATAGTGTCATGACTCCTCCAGTTCTTGAACGCGTAAATGATTCTATGGGACCAATCTTTTTTCGTACTCGAACTGTGGCGAGAGTTCTTAAAGATCTCAACATTCATAAATCCGCTGGCCCAGATGGTATCCCCGCTATTATTCTGAAGAGGTGTTCTTCCACGCTAGCAAAACCACTGCGTAAGCTTTTCCATCTATCCTATTCTTCTGGGCTCGTTCCGAGTAGTTGGAAAACTGCATTTGTTCAGCCAATTCCAAAAAAAGGCGAATCTTCTTCTCCCACAAATTACCGACCGATAGCACTAACGTCCCTTCTTTCCAAGGTCATGGAAACGCTGATTAATTATCAGCTTAAGAAATATCTTGAGGAACGGAAGCTTCTTAATGACCGGCAATACGGCTTTCGTAGCAATAGGTCCACTGGTGATCTCATGGTTCATCTCACCGAACAGTGGAACAGATCTTTACATCGTTTTGGAGAAAGTAAGATTATTGCACTTGATATTTCAAAGGCATTTGATAAAGTTTGGCATCTTGCTCTCTTATCGAAAATGCGTGCTTTCGGTATCGATGAATCTCTTCTTCGTTGGATTAGAAATTTTCTTTCGAACCGTTCAATACAAGTTGTTTTGGACGGATTCAAGTCTGAAACTCATAAAATAAACGCTGGTGTGCCCCAGGGCTCCGTTTTGTCTCCGACCCTCTTCCTCATTTTTATAAATGATCTCCTGTCTGCTACTTCTAATCCAATACATTGTTTCGCTGACGATAGCACTCTTAGCTTTTCATATTCGTTTCCAGACTCACAACCCTCCTCTTCGGATGTGGAACTGCAACGGCAAAATATGATTAGCTCATTAAATTCCGACCTACACAGCATTGTACAATGGGGAATAAAAAATCGTGTGGAATTTAATGCTTCGAAAACGCAATGCTGTCTTGCTTCGTTAAAGCGAGATAAACCGTCTTTGCCACTATCTATGAGTGGCACTTGCATTAACGAAACAGAAAATCTTGACATCCTCGGAATGTGCATCAGCAACCACCTTTTGTGGAGCGATCACATACGCGATGTTGCCAAAAATGCCGCAAGATGTCTAGGTTTTTTGAGACGTTGCAAGAAATTTTTTTCTCCGTCTGATCTGGCTACAATCTACAAAACCTATATACGTCCGAAACTTGAATATAACTCTCATCTCTGGGCTGGTGCTCCAGTAACTTATTTAAGCCTCTTGGACAGTATTCAAAAAAGAGCTTTTAAAATGATTGGTGACATAAACATCATCAACTCGTTAACATCACTCGAACATCGACGCAAGGTTTCTTGCCTCACCCTTTTTTACCGTTATTTTAACGGACTATGCTCTAGTGAAATAGCCAGTTGCATTCCTCCCCTTAAACAATTTAACCGTAATACCCGCGCTTCTAGGAATGCCCATCAGTTTACCCTTGAGCCCAACTTCGGACGTACTATGAAGTACAGAGATTCTTTTTTTAGCCGTACTACGCGAATGTGGAACGCCTTGCCACGCTCTATCTTTCCCTGTCATTGCAATGTTCAAAAATTTAAAACCAATGTACACCGACACCTCCTATCCAACCCTTCCCTCTTTTCCTAATGCTCACACTGTGTCTTTGGCATACTAAAGGTATAAAAAACCCTTTTAGTGTTTGCTAATTATAAAAAAAAAAAAAAAAAAAAAATTTTGGGGTTGGGAAGGATCAGGTGATGGTTTTGGGTGTGATTTGATTTTCGTCTAGAACATCAAAAATCCTTCAGGATGCTCCAAAATGACTCATCTATATCTATAATGATAGATCTTGATTAGGAGTATCTTTTTCTAGTACATGTCAAGTATCTATTTTGAAGTCTTGATCGATTTTGGGGGTTGGGAAGGATCAGGTGATGGTTTTGGGTGTGATTTGATTTTCGTCTAGAACATCAAAAATCCTTCAGGATGCTCCAAAATGACTCATCTATATCTATAATGATAGATCTTGATTAGGAGTATCTTTTTCTAGTACATGTCAAGTATCTATTTTGAAGTCTTGATCGATTTTGGGGGTTGGGAAGGATCAGGTGATGGTTTTGGGTGTGATTTGATTTTCGTCTAGAACATCAAAAATCCTTCAGGATGCTCCAAAATGACTCATCTATATCTATAATGATAGATCTTGATTAGGAGTATCTTTTTCTAGTACATGTCAAGTATCTATTTTGAAGTCTTGATCGATTTTGGGGGTTGGGAAGGATCAGGTGATGGTTTTGGGTGTGATTTGATTTTCGTCTAGAACATCAAAAATCCTTCAGGATGCTCCAAAATGACTCATCTATATCTATAATGATAGATCTTGATTAGGAGTATCTTTTTCTAGTACATGTCAAGTATCTATTTTGAAGTCTTGATCGATTTTGGGGGTTGGGAAGGATCAGGTGATGGTTTTGGGTGTGATTTGATTTTCGTCTAGAACATCAAAAATCCTTCAGGATGCTCCAAAATCACTCATCTATATCTATAATGATAGATCTTGATTAGGAGTATCTTTTTCTAGTACATGTCAAGTATCTATTTTGAAGTCTTGATCGATTTTGGGGGTTGGGAAGGATCAGGTGATGGTTTTGGGTGTGATTTGATTTTCGTCTAGAACATCAAAAATCCTTCAGGATGCTCCAAAATGACTCATCTATATCTATAATGATAGATCTTGATTAGGAGTATCTTTTTCTAGTACATGTCAAGTATCTATTTTGAAGTCTTGATCGATTTTGGGGGTTGGGAAGGATCAGGTGATGGTTTTGGGTGTGATTTGATTTTCGTCTAGAACATCAAAAATCCTTCAGGATGCTCCAAAATGACTCATCTATATCTATAATGATAGATCTTGATTAGGAGTATCTTTTTCTAGTACATGTCAAGTATCTATTTTGAAGTCTTGATCGATTTTGGGGGTTGGGAAGGATCAGGTGATGGTTTTGGGTGTGATTTGATTTTCGTCTAGAACATCAAAAATCCTTCAGGATGCTCCAAAATGACTCATCTATATCTATAATGATAGATCTTGATTAGGAGTATCTTTTTCTAGTACATGTCAAGTATCTATTTTGAAGTCTTGATCGATTTTGGGGGTTGGGAAGGATCAGGTGATGGTTTTGGGTGTGATTTGATTTTCGTCTAGAACATCAAAAATCCTTCAGGATGCTCCAAAATGACTCATCTATATCTATAATGATAGATCTTGATTAGGAGTATCTTTTTCTAGTACATGTCAAGTATCTATTTTGAAGTCTTGATCGATTTTGGGGGTTGGGAAGGATCAGGTGATGGTTTTGGGTGTGATTTGATTTTCGTCTAGAACATCAAAAATCCTTCAGGATGCTCCAAAATGACTCATCTATATCTATAATGATAGATCTTGATTAGGAGTATCTTTTTCTAGTACATGTCAAGTATCTATTTTGAAGTCTTGATCGATTTTGGGGGTTGGGAAGGATCAGGTGATGGTTTTGGGTGTGATTTGATTTTCGTCTAGAACATCAAAAATCCTTCAGGATGCTCCAAAATGACTCATCTATATCTATAATGATAGATCTTGATTAGGAGTATCTTTTTCTAGTACATGTCAAGTATCTATTTTGAAGTCTTGATCGATTTTGGGGGTTGGGAAGGATCAGGTGATGGTTTTGGGTGTGATTTGATTTTCGTCTAGAACATCAAAAATCCTTCAGGATGCTCCAAAATGACTCATCTATATCTATAATGATAGATCTTGATTAGGAGTATCTTTTTCTAGTACATGTCAAGTACCTATTTTGAAGTCTTGATCGATTTTGGGGGTTGGGAAGGATCAGGTGATGGTTTTGGGTGTGATTTGATTTTCGTCTAGAACATCAAAAATCCTTCAGGATGCTCCAAAATGACTCATCTATATCTATAATGATAGATCTTGATTAGGAGTATCTTTTTCTAGTACATGTCAAGTATCTATTTTGAAGTCTTGATCGATTTTGGGGGTTGGGAAGGATCAGGTGATGGTTTTGGGTGTGATTTGATTTTCGTCTAGAACATCAAAAATCCTTCAGGATGCTCCAAAATGACTCATCTATATCTATAATGATAGATCTTGATTAGGAGTATCTTTTTCTAGTACATGTCAAGTATCTATTTTGAAGTCTTGATCGATTTTGGGGGTTGGGAAGGATCAGGTGATGGTTTTGGGTGTGATTTGATTTTCGTCTAGAACATCAAAAATCCTTCAGGATGCTCCAAAATGACTCATCTATATCTATAATGATAGATCTTGATTAGGAGTATCTTTTTCTAGTACATGTCAAGTATCTATTTTGAAGTCTTGATCGATTTTGGGGGTTGGGAAGGATCAGGTGATGGTTTTGGGTGTGATTTGATTTTCGTCTAGAACATCAAAAATCCTTCAGGATACTCCAAAATGACTCATCTATATCTATAATGATAGATCTTGATTAGGAGTATCTTTTTCTAGTACATGTCAAGTATCTATTTTGAAGTCTTGATCGATTTTGGGGGTTGGGAAGGATCAGGTGATGGTTTTGGGTGTGATTTGATTTTCGTCTAGAACATCAAAAATCCTTCAGGATGCTCCAAAATGACTCATCTATATCTATAATGATAGATCTTGATTAGGAGTATCTTTTTCTAGTACATGTCAAGTATCTATTTTGAAGTCTTGATCGATTTTGGGGGTTGGGAAGGATCAGGTGATGGTTTTGGGTGTGATTTGATTTTCGTCTAGAACATCAAAAATCCTTCAGGATGCTCCAAAATGACTCATCTATATCTATAATGATAGATCTTGATTAGGAGTATCTTTTTCTAGTACATGTCAAGTATCTATTTTGAAGTCTTGATCGATTTTGGGGGTTGGGAAGGATCAGGTGATGGTTTTGGGTGTGATTTGATTTTCGTCTAGAACATCAAAAATCCTTCAGGATGCTCCAAAATGACTCATCTATATCTATAATGATAGATCTTGATTAGGAGTATCTTTTTCTAGTACATGTCAAGTATCTATTTTGAAGTCTTGATCGATTTTGGGGGTTGGGAAGGATCAGGTGATGGTTTTGGGTGTGATTTGATTTTCGTCTAGAACATCAAAAATCCTTCAGGATGCTCCAAAATGACTCATCTATATCTATAATGATAGATCTTGATTAGGAGTATCTTTTTCTAGTACATGTCAAGTATCTATTTTGAAGTCTTGATCGATTTTGGGGGTTGGGAAGGATCAGGTGATGGTTTTGGGTGTGATTTGATTTTCGTCTAGAACATCAAAAATCCTTCAGGATGCTCCAAAATGACTCATCTATATCTATAATGATAGATCTTGATTAGGAGTATCTTTTTCTAGTACATGTCAAGTATCTATTTTGAAGTCTTGATCGATTTTGGGGGTTGGGAAGGATCAGGTGATGGTTTTGGGTGTGATTTGATTTTCGTCTAGAACATCAAAAATCCTTCAGGATGCTCCAAAATGACTCATCTATATCTATAATGATAGATCTTGATTAGGAGTATCTTTTTCTAGTACATGTCAAGTATCTATTTTGAAGTCTTGATCGATTTTGGGGGTTGGGAAGGATCAGGTGATGGTTTTGGGTGTGATTTGATTTTCGTCTAGAACATCAAAAATCCTTCAGGATGCTCCAAAATGACTCATCTATATCTATAATGATAGATCTTGATTAGGAGTATCTTTTTCTAGTACATGTCAAGTATCTATTTTGAAGTCTTGATCGATTTTGGGGGTTGGGAAGGATCAGGTGATGGTTTTGGGTGTGATTTGATTTTCGTCTAGAACATCAAAAATCCTTCAGGATGCTCCAAAATGACTCATCTATATCTATAATGATAGATCTTGATTAGGAGTATCTTTTTCTAGTACATGTCAAGTATCTATTTTGAAGTCTTGATCGATTTTGGGGGTTGGGAAGGATCAGGTGATGGTTTTGGGTGTGATTTGATTTTCGTCTAGAACATCAAAAATCCTTCAGGATGCTCCAAAATGCCTCATCTATATCTATAATGATAGATCTTGATTAGGAGTATCTTTTTCTAGTACATGTCAAGTATCTATTTTGAAGTCTTGATCGATTTTGGGGGTTGGGAAGGATCAGGTGATGGTTTTGGGTGTGATTTGATTTTCGTCTAGAACATCAAAAATCCTTCAGGATGCTCCAAAATGACTCATCTATATCTATAATGATAGATCTTGATTAGGAGTATCTTTTTCTAGTACATGTCAAGTATCTATTTTGAAGTCTTGATCGATTTTGGGGGTTGGGAAGGATCAGGTGATGGTTTTGGGTGTGATTTGATTTTCGTCTAGAACATCAAAAATCCTTCAGGATGCTCCAAAATGACTCATCTATATCTATAATGATAGATCTTGATTAGGAGTATCTTTTTCTAGTACATGTCAAGTATCTATTTTGAAGTCTTGATCGATTTTGGGGGTTGGGAAGGATCAGGTGATGGTTTTGGGTGTGATTTGATTTTCGTCTAGAACATCAAAAATCCTTCAGGATGCTCCAAAATGACTCATCTATATCTATAATGATAGATCTTGATTAGGAGTATCTTTTTCTAGTACATGTCAAGTATCTTTTTTGAAGTCTTGATCGATTTTGGGGGTTGGGAAGGATCAGGTGATGGTTTTGGGTGTGATTTGATTTTCATCTAGAACATCAAAAATCCTTCAGGATGCTCCAAAATGACTCATCTATATCTATAATGATAGATCTTGATTAGGAGTATCTTTTTCTAGTACATGTCAAGTATCTATTTTGAAGTCTTGATCGATTTTGGGGGTTGGGAAGGATCAGGTGATGGTTTTGGGTGTGATTTGATTTTCGTCTAGAACATCAAAAATCGTTCAGGATGCTCCAAAATGACTCATCTATATCTATAATGATAGATCTTGATTAGGAGTATCTTTTTCTAGTACATGTCAAGTATCTATTTTGAAGTCTTGATCGATTTTGGGGGTTGGGAAGGATCAGGTGATGGTTTTGGGTGTGATTTGATTTTCGTCTAGAACATCAAAAATCCTTCAGGATGCTCCAAAATGACTCATCTATATCTATAATGATAGATCTTGATTAGGAGTATCTTTTTCTAGTACATGTCAAGTATCTATTTTGAAGTCTTGATCGATTTTGGGGGTTGGGAAGGATCAGGTGATGGTTTTGGGTGTGATTTGATTTTCGTCTAGAACATCAAAAATCCTTCAGGATGCTCCAAAATGACTCATCTATATCTATAATGATAGATCTTGATTAGGAGTATCTTTTTCTAGTACATGTCAAGTATCTATTTTGAAATCTTGATCGATTTTGGGGGTTGGGAAGGATCAGGTGATGGTTTTGGGTGTGATTTGATTTTCGTCTAGAACATCAAAAATCCTTCAGGATGCTCCAAAATGCCTCATCTATATCTATAATGATAGATCTTGATTAGGAGTATCTTTTTCTAGTACATGTCAAGTATCTATTTTGAAGTCTTGATCGATTTTGGGGGTTGGGAAGGATCAGGTGATGGTTTTGGGTGTGATTTGATTTTCGTCTAGAACATCAAAAATCCTTCAGGATGCTCCAAAATGACTCATCTATATCTATAATGATAGATCTTGATTAGGAGTATCTTTTTCTAGTACATGTCAAGTATCTATTTTGAAGTCTTGATCGATTTTGGGGGTTGGGAAGGATCAGGTGATGGTTTTGGTTGTGATTTGATTTTCGTCTAGAACATCAAAAATCCTTCAGGGTGCTCCAAAATGACTCATCTATATCTATAATGATAGATCTTGATTAGGAGTATCTTTTTCTAGTACATGTCAAGTATCTATTTTGAAGTCTTGATCGATTTTGGGGGTTGGGAAGGATCAGGTGATGGTTTTGGGTGTGATTTGATTTTCGTCTAGAACATCAAAAATAGTTCAGGATGCTCCAAAATGACTCATCTATATCTATAATGATAGATCTTGATTAGGAGTATCTTTTTCTAGTACATGTCAAGTATCTATTTTGAAGTCTTGATCGATTTTGGGGGTTGGGAAGGAACAGGTGATGGTTTTGGGTGTGATTTGGTTTTCGTCTAGAACATCAAAAATCCTTCAGGATGCTCCAAAATGACTCATCTATATCTATAATGATAGATCTTGATTAGGAGTATCTTTTTCTAGTACATGTCAAGTATCTATTTTGAAGTCTTGATCGATTTTGGGGGTTGGGAAGGATCAGGTGATGGTTTTGGGTGTGATTTGATTTTCGTCTAGAACATCAAAAATCCTTCGGGATGCTCCAAAATGACTCATCTATATCTATAATGATAGATCTTGATTAGGAGTATCTTTTTCTAGTACATGTCAAGTATCTATTTTGAAGTCTTGGTCGATTTTGGGGGTTGGGAAGGATCAGGTGATGGTTTTGGGTGTGATTTGATTTTCGTCTAGAACATCAAAAATCCTTCAGGATGCTCCAAAATGACTCATCTATATCTATAATGATAGATCTTGATTAGGAGTATCTTTTTCTAGTACATGTCAAGTATCTATTTTGAAGTCTTGATCGATTTTGGGGGTTGGGAAGGATCAGGTGATGGTTTTGGGTGTGATTTGATTTTCGTCTAGAACATCAAAAATCCTTCAGGATGCTCCAAAATGACTCATCTATATCTATAATGATAGATCTTGATTAGGAGTATCTTTTTCTAGTACATGTCAAGTATCTATTTTGAAGTCTTGATCGATTTTGGGGGTTGGGAAGGATCAGGTGATGGTTTTGGGTGTGATTTGATTTTCGTCTAGAACATCAAAAATCCTTCAGGATGCTCCAAAATGACTCATCTATATCTATAATGATAGATCTTGATTAGGAGTACTTTTTCTAGTACATGTCAAGTATCTATTTTGAAGTCTTGATCGATTTTGGGGGTTGGGAAGGATCAGGTGATGGTTTTGGGTGTGATTTGATTTTCGTCTAGAACATCAAAAATCCTTCAGGATGCTCCAAAATGACTCATCTATATCTATAATGATAGATCTTGATTAGGAGTATCTTTTTCTAGTACATGTCAAGTATCTATTTTGAAGTCTTGATCGATTTTGGGGGTTGGGAAGGATCAGGTGATGGTTTTGGGTGTGATTTGATTTTCGTCTAGAACATCAAAAATCCTTCAGGATGCTCCAAAATGACTCATCTATATCTATAATGATAGATCTTGATTAGGAGTATCTTTTTCTAGTACATGTCAAGTATCTATTTTGAAGTCTTGATCGATTTTGGGGGTTGGGAAGGATCAGGTGATGGTTTTGGTTGTGATTTGATTTTCGTCTAGAACATCAAAAATCCTTCAGGGTGCTCCAAAATGACTCATCTATATCTATAATGATAGATCTTGATTAGGAGTATCTTTTTCTAGTACATGTCAAGTATCTATTTTGAAGTCTTGATCGATTTTGGGGGTTGGGAAGGATCAGGTGATGGTTTTGGGTGTGATTTGATTTTCGTCTAGAACATCAAAAATAGTTCAGGATGCTCCAAAATGACTCATCTATATCTATAATGATAGATCTTGATTAGGAGTATCTTTTTCTAGTACATGTCAAGTATCTATTTTGAGTCTTGATCGATTTTGGGGGTTGGGAAGGAACAGGTGATGGTTTTGGGTGTGATTTGGTTTTCGTCTAGAACATCAAAAATCCTTCAGGATGCTCCAAAATGACTCATCTATATCTATAATGATAGATCTTGATTAGGAGTAATCTTTTTCTAGTACATGTCAAGTATCTATTTTGAAGTCTTGATCGATTTTGGGGGTTGGGAAGGATCAGGTGATGGTTTTGGGTGTGATTTGATTTTCGTCTAGAACATCAAAAATCCTTCAGGATGCTCCAAAATGACTCATCTATATCTATAATGATAGATCTTGATTAGGAGTATCTTTTTCTAGTACATGTCAAGTATCTATTTTGAAGTCTTGGTCGATTTTGGGGGTTGGGAAGGATCAGGTGATGGTTTTGGGTGTGATTTGATTTTCGTCTAGAACATCAAAATCCTTCAGGATGCTCCAAAATGACTCATCTATATCTATAATGATAGATCTTGATTAGGAGTATCTTTTTCTAGTACATGTCAAGTATCTATTTTGAAGTCTTGATCGATTTTGGGGGTTGGGAAGGATCAGGTGATGGTTTTGGGTGTGATTTGATTTTCGTCTAGAACATCAAAAATCCTTCAGGATGCTCCAAAATGACTCATCTATATCTATAATGATAGATCTTGATTAGGAGTATCTTTTTCTAGTACATGTCAAGTATCTATTTTGAAGTCTTGATCGATTTTGGGGGTTGGGAAGGAATCAGGTGATGGTTTTGGGTGTGATTTGATTTTCGTCTAGAACATCAAAAATCCTTCAGGATGCTCCAAAATGACTCATCTATATCTATAATGATAGATCTTGATTAGGAGTATCTTTTTCTAGTACATGTCAAGTATCTATTTTGAAGTCTTGATCGATTTTGGGGGTTGGGAAGGATCAGGTGATGGTTTTGGGTGTGATTTGATTTTCGTCTAGAACATCAAAAATCCTTCAGGATGCTTCAAAATGACTCATCTATATCTATAATGATAGATCTTGATTAGGAGTATCTTTTTCTAGTACATGTCAAGTATATATTTTGAAGTCTTGATCGATTTTCTGGGTTGGGAAGGATCAGGTGATGGTTTTGGGTGTGATTTGATTTTCGTATAGAACATCAAAAATCCTTCAGGATGCTCCAAAATGACTCATCTATATCTATAATGATAGATCTTGATTAGGAGTTATCTTTTTCTAGTACATGTCAAGTATCTATTTGAAGTCTTGATCGATTTGGGGGTTGGGAAGGATCAGGTGATGGTTTTGGGTGTGATTTGATTTTCGTCTAGAACATCAAAAATCCTTCAGGATGCTCCAAAATGACTCATCTATATCTATAATGATAGATCTTGATTAGGAGTATCTTTTTCTAGTACATGTCAAGTATCTATTTTGAAGTCTTGATCGATTTTGGGGGTTGGAAGGATCAGGTGATGGTTTTGGTGTGATTTGATTTTCGTCTAGAACATCAAAAATCCTTCAGGATGCTCCAAAATGACTCATCTATATCTATAATGATAGATCTTGATTAGGAGTATCTTTTTCTAGTACATGTCAAGTATCTATTTTGAAGTCTTGATCGATTTTGGGGGTTGGGAAGGATCAGGTGATGGTTTTGGGTGTGATTTGATTTTCGTCTAGAACATCAAAAATCCTTCAGGATGCTCCAAAATGACTCATCTATATCTATAATGATAGATCTTGATTAGGAGTATCTTTTTCTAATACATGTCAAGTATTTATTTTGAAGTCTTGATCGATTTTGGGGGTTGGGAAGGATCAGGTGATGGTTTTGGGTGTGATTTGATTTTCGTCTAGAACATCAAAAATCCTTCAGGATGCTCCAAAATGACTCATCTATATCTATAATGTAAGATCTTGATTAGGAGTATCTTTTTCTAGTACATGTCAAGTATCTATTTTGAAGTCTTGATCGATTTTGGGGGTTGGGAAGGATCAGGTGATGGTTTTGGGTGTGATTTGATTTTCGTCTAGAACATCAAAAATCCTTCAGGATGCTCCAAAATGACTCATCTATATCTATAATGATAGATCTTGATTAGGAGTATCTTTTTCTAGTACATGTCAAGTATCTATTTTGAAGTCTTGATCGATTTTGGGGGTTGGGAAGGATCAGGTGATGGTTTTGGTTGTGATTTGATTTTCGTCTAGAACATCAAAAATCCTTCAGGGTGCTCCAAAATGACTCATCTATATCTATAATGATAGATCTTGATTAGGAGTATCTTTTTCTAGTACATGTCAAGTATCTATTTTGAAGTCTTGATCGATTTTGGGGGTTGGGAAGGATCAGGTGATGGTTTTGGGTGTGATTTGATTTTCGTCTAGAACATCAAAAATAGTTCAGGATGCTCCAAAATGACTCATCTATATCTATAATGATAGATCTTGATTAGGAGTATCTTTTTCTAGTACATGTCAAGTATCTATTTTGAAGTCTTGATCGATTTTGGGGGTTGGGAAGGAACAGGTGATGGTTTTGGGTGTGATTTGGTTTTCGTCTAGAACATCAAAAATCCTTCAGGATGCTCCAAAATGACTCATCTATATCTATAATGATAGATCTTGATTAGGAGTATCTTTTTCTAGTACATGTCAAGTATCTATTTTGAAGTCTTGATCGATTTTGGGGGTTGGGAAGGATCAGGTGATGGTTTTGGGTGTGATTTGATTTTCGTCTAGAACATCAAAAATCCTTCAGGATGCTCCAAAATGACTCATCTATATCTATAATGATAGATCTTGATTAGGAGTATCTTTTTCTAGTACATGTCAAGTATCTATTTTGAAGTCTTGGTCGATTTTGGGGGTTGGGAAGGATCAGGTGATGGTTTTGGGTGTGATTTGATTTTCGTCTAGAACATCAAAAATCCTTCAGGATGCTCCAAAATGACTCATCTATATCTATAATGATAGATCTTGATTAGGAGTATCTTTTTCTAGTACATGTCAAGTATCTATTTTGAAGTCTTGATCGATTTTGGGGGTTGGGAAGGATCAGGTGATGGTTTTGGGTGTGATTTGATTTTCGTCTAGAACATCAAAAATCCTTCAGGATGCTCCAAAATGACTCATCTATATCTATAATGATAGATCTTGATTAGGAGTATCTTTTTCTAGTACATGTCAAGTATCTATTTTGAAGTCTTGATCGATTTTGGGGGTTGGGAAGGATCAGGTGATGGTTTTGGGTGTGATTTGATTTTCGTCTAGAACATCAAAAATCCTTCAGGATGCTCCAAAATGACTCATCTATATCTATAATGATAGATCTTGATTAGGAGTATCTTTTTCTAGTACATGTCAAGTATCTATTTTGAAGTCTTGATCGATTTTGGGGGTTGGGAAGGATCAGGTGATGGTTTTGGGTGTGATTTGATTTTCGTCTAGAACATCAAAAATCCTTCAGGATGCTTCAAAATGACTCATCTATATCTATAATGATAGATCTTGATTAGGAGTATCTTTTTCTAGTACATGTCAAGTATATATTTTGAAGTCTTGATCGATTTTCTGGGTTGGGAAGGATCAGGTGATGGTTTTGGGTGTGATTTGATTTTCGTATAGAACATCAAAAATCCTTCAGGATGCTCCAAAATGACTCATCTATATCTATAATGATAGATCTTGATTAGGAGTATCTTTTTCTAGTACATGTCAAGTATCTATTTTGAAGTCTTGATCGATTTTGGGGGTTGGGAAGGATCAGGTGATGGTTTTGGGTGTGATTTGATTTTCGTCTAGAACATCAAAAATCCTTCAGGATGCTCCAAAATGACTCATCTATATCTATAATGATAGATCTTGATTAGGAGTATCTTTTTCTAGTACATGTCAAGTATCTATTTTGAAGTCTTGATCGATTTTGGGGGTTGGGAAGGATCAGGTGATGGTTTTGGGTGTGATTTGATTTTCGTCTAGAACATCAAAAATCCTTCAGGATGCTCCAAAATGACTCATCTATATCTATAATGATAGATCTTGATTAGGAGTATCTTTTTCTAGTACATGTCAAGTATCTATTTTGAAGTCTTGATCGATTTTGGGGGTTGGGAAGGATCAGGTGATGGTTTTGGGTGTGATTTGATTTTCGTCTAGAACATCAAAAATCCTTCAGGATGCTCCAAAATGACTCATCTATATCTATAATGATAGATCTTGATTAGGAGTATCTTTTTCTAGTACATGTCAAGTATCTATTTTGAAGTCTTGATCGATTTTGGGGGTTGGGAAGGATCAGGTGATGGTTTTGGGTGTGATTTGATTTTCGTCTAGAACATCAAAAATCCTTCAGGATGCTCCAAAATGACTCATCTATATCTATAATGATAGATCTTGATTAGGAGTATCTTTTTCTAGTACATGTCAAGTATCTATTTTGAAGTCTTGATCGATTTTGGGGGTTGGGAAGGATCAGGTGATGGTTTTGGGTGTGATTTGATTTTCGTCTAGAACATCAAAAATCCTTCAGGATGCTCCAAAATGACTCATCTATATCTATAATGATAGATCTTGATTAGGAGTATCTTTTTCTAGTACATGTCAAGTATCTATTTTGAAGTCTTGATCGATTTTGGGGGTTGGGAAGGATCAGGTGATGGTTTTGGGTGTGATTTGATTTTCGTCTAGAACATCAAAAATCCTTCAGGATGCTCCAAAATGACTCATCTATATCTATAATGATAGATCTTGATTAGGAGTATCTTTTTCTAGTACATGTCAAGTATCTATTTTGAAGTCTTGATCGATTTTGGGGGTTGGGAAGGATCAGGTGATGGTTTTGGGTGTGATTTGATTTTCGTCTAGAACATCAAAAATCCTTCAGGATGCTCCAAAATGACTCATCTATATCTATAATGATAGATCTTGATTAGGAGTATCTTTTTCTAGTACATGTCAAGTATCTATTTTGAAGTCTTGATCGATTTTGGGGGTTGGGAAGGATCAGGTGATGGTTTTGGGTGTGATTTGATTTTCGTCTAGAACATCAAAAATCCTTCAGGATGCTCCAAAATGACTCATCTATATCTATAATGATAGATCTTGATTAGGAGTATCTTTTTCTAGTACATGTCAAGTATCTATTTTGAAGTCTTGATCGATTTTGGGGGTTGGGAAGGATCAGGTGATGGTTTTGGGTGTGATTTGATTTTCGTCTAGAACATCAAAAATCCTTCAGGATGCTCCAAAATGACTCATCTATATCTATAATGATAGATCTTGATTAGGAGTATCTTTTTCTAGTACATGTCAAGTATCTATTTTGAAGTCTTGATCGATTTTGGCGGTTGGGAAGGATCAGGTGATGGTTTTGGGTGTGATTTGATTTTCGTCTAGAACATCAAAAATCCTTCAGGATGCTCCAAAATGACTCATCTATATCTATAATGATAGATCTTGATTAGGAGTATCTTTTTCTAGTACATGTCAAGTATCTATTTTGAAGTCTTGATCGATTTTGGGGGTTGGGAAGGATCAGGTGATGGTTTTGGGTGTGATTTGATTTTCGTCTAGAACATCAAAAATCCTTCAGGATGCTCCAAAATGACTCATCTATATCTATAATGATAGATCTTGATTAGGAGTATCTTTTTCTAGTACATGTCAAGTATCTATTTTGAAGTCTTGATCGATTTTCGGGGTTGGGAAGGATCAGGTGATGGTTTTGGGTGTGATTTGATTTTCGTCTAGAACATCAAAAATCCTTCAGGATGCTCCAAAATGACTCATCTATATCTATAATGATAGATCTTGATTAGGAGTATCTTTTTCTAGTACATGTCAAGTATCTATTTTGAAGTCTTGATCGATTTTGGGGGTTGGGAAGGATCAGGTGATGGTTTTGGGTGTGATTTGATTTTCGTCTAGAACATCAAAAATCCTTCAGGATGCTCCAAAATGACTCATCTATATCTATAATGATAGATCTTGATTAGGAGTATCTTTTTCTAGTACATGTCAAGTATCTATTTTGAAGTCTTGATCGATTTTGGGGGTTGGGAAGGATCAGGTGATGGTTTTGGGTGTGATTTGATTTTCGTCTAGAACATCAAAAATCCTTCAGGATGCTCCAAAATGACTCATCTATATCTATAATGATAGATCTTGATTAGGAGTATCTTTTTCTAGTACATGTCAAGTATCTATTTTGAAGTCTTGATCGATTTTGGGGGTTGGGAAGGATCAGGTGATGGTTTTGGGTGTGATTTGATTTTCGTCTAGAACATCAAAAATCCTTCAGGATGCCCCAAAATGACTCATCTATATCTATAATGATAGATCTTGATTAGGAGTATCTTTTTCTAGTACATGTCAAGTATCTATTTTGAAGTCTTGATCGATTTTGGGGGTTGGGAAGGATCAGGTGATGGTTTTGGGTGTGATTTGATTTTCGTCTAGAACATCAAAAATCCTTCAGGATGCTCCAAAATGACTCATCTATATCTATAATGATAGATCTTGATTAGGAGTATCTTTTTCTTGTACATGTCAAGTATCTATTTTGAAGTCTTGATCGATTTTGGGGGTTGGGAAGGATCAGGTGATGGTTTTGGGTGTGATTTGATTTTCGTCTAGAACATCAAAAATCCTTCAGGATGCTCCAAAATGACTCATCTATATCTATAATGATAGATCTATAGATCTTGATTAGGAGTATCTTTTTCTAGTACATGTCAAGTATCTATTTTGAAGTCTTGATCGATTTTGGGGGTTGGGAAGGATCAGGTGATGGTTTTGGGTGTGATTTGATTTTCGTCTAGAACATCAAAAATCCTTCAGGATGCTTCAAAATGACTCATCTATATCTATAATGATAGATCTTGATTAGGAGTATCTTTTTCTAGTACATGTCAAGTATCTATTTTGAAGTCTTGATCGATTTTGGGGGTTGGGAAGGATCAGGTGATGGTTTTGGGTGTGATTTGATTTTCGTCTAGAACATCAAAAATCCTTCAGGATGCTCCAAAATGACTCATCTATATCTATAATGATAGATCTTGATTAGGAGTATCTTTTTCTAGTACATGTCAAGTATCTATTTTGAAGTCTTGATCGATTTTGGGGGTTGGGAAGGATCAAGTGATGGTTTTGGGTGTGATTTGATTTTCGTCTAGAACATCAAAAATCCTTCAGGATGCTCCAAAATGACTCATCTATATCTATAATGATAGATCTTGATTAGGAGTATCTTTTTCTAGTACATGTCAAGTATCTATTTTGAAGTCTTGATCGATTTTGGGGGTTGGGAAGGATCAGGTGATGGTTTTGGGTGTGATTTGATTTTCGTCTAGAACATCAAAAATCCTTCAGGATGCTCCAAAATGACTCATCTATATCTATAATGATAGATCTTGATTAGGAGTATCTTTTTCTAGTACATGTCAAGTATCTATTTTGAAGTCTTGATCGATTTTGGGGGTTGGGAAGGATCAGGTGATGGTTTTGGGTGTGATTTGATTTTCGTCTAGAACATCAAAAATCCTTCAGGATGCTCCAAAATGACTCATCTATATCTATAATGATAGATCTTGATTAGGAGTATCTTTTTCTAGTACATGTCAAGTATCTATTTTGAAGTCTTGATCGATTTTGGGGGTTGGGAAGGATCAGGTGATGGTTTTGGGTGTGATTTGATTTTCGTCTAGAACATCAAAAATCCTTCAGGATGCTCCAAAATGACTCATCTATATCTATAATGATAGATCTTGATTAGGAGTATCTTTTTCTAGTACATGTCAAGTATCTATTTTGAAGTCTTGATCGATTTTGGGGGTTGGGAAGGATCAGGTGATGGTTTTGGGTGTGATTTGATTTTCGTCTAGAACATCAAAAATCCTTCAGGATGCTCCAAAATGACTCATCTATATCTATAATGATAGATCTTGATTAGGAGTATCTTTTTCTAGTACATGTCAAGTATCTATTTTGAAGTCTTGATCGATTTTGGGGGTTGGGAAGGATCAGGTGATGGTTTTGGGTGTGATTTGATTTTCGTCTAGAACATCAAAAATCCTTCAGGATGCTCCAAAATGACTCATCTATATCTATAATGATAGATCTTGATTAGGAGTATCTTTTTCTTGTACATGTCAAGTATCTATTTTGAAGTCTTGATCGATTTTGGGGGTTGGGAAGGATCAGGTGATGGTTTTGGGTGTGATTTGATTTTCGTCTAGAACATCAAAAATCCTTCAGGATGCTCCAAAATGACTCATCTATATCTATAATGATAGATCTTGATTAGGAGTATCTTTTTCTAGTACATGTCAAGTATCTATTTTGAAGTCTTGATCGATTTTGGGGGTTGGGACAGGATCAGGTGATGGTTTTGGGTGTGATTTGATTTTCGTCTAGAACATCAAAAATCCTTCAGGATGCTTCAAAATGACTCATCTATATCTATAATGATAGATCTTGATTAGGAGTATCTTTTTATAGTACATGTCAAGTATCTATTTTGAAGTCTTGATCGATTTTGGGGGGTTGGGAAGGATCAGGTGATGGTTTTGGGGTGTGATTTGATTTTCGTCTAGAACATCAAAAATCCTTCAGGATGCTCCAAAATGACTCATCTATATCTATAATGATAGATCTTGATTAGGAGTATCTTTTTCTAGTACATGTCAAGTATCTATTTTGAAGTCTTGATCGATTTTGGGGGTTGGGAAGGATCAAGTGATGGTTTTGGGTGTGATTTGATTTTCGTCTAGAACATCAAAAATCCTTCAGGATGCTCCAAAATGACTCATCTATATCTATAATGATAGATCTTGATTAGGAGTATCTTTTTCTAGTACATGTCAAGTATCTATTTTGAAGTCTTGATCGATTTTGGGGGTTGGGAAGGATCAGGTGATGGTTTTGGGTGTGATTTGATTTTCTTCTAGAACATCAAAAATCCTTCAGGATGCTCCAAAATGACTCATCTATATCTATAATGATAGATCTTGATTAGGAGTATCTTTTTCTAGTACATGTCAAGTATCTATTTTGAAGTCTTGATCGATTTTGGGGGTTGGGAAGGATCAGGTGATGGTTTTGGGTGTGATTTGATTTTCGTCTAGAACATCAAAAATCCTTCAGGATGCTCCAAAATGACTCATCTATATCTATAATGATAGATCTTGATTAGGAGTATCTTTTTCTAGTACATGTCAAGTATCTATTTTGAAGTCTTGATCGATTTTGGGGGTTGGGAAGGATCAGGTGATGGTTTTGGGTGTGATTTGATTTTCGTCTAGAACATCAAAAATCCTTCAGGATGCTCCAAAATGACTCATCTATATCTATAATGATAGATCTTGATTAGGAGTATCTTTTTCTAGTACATGTCAAGTATCTATTTTGAAGTCTTGATCGATTTTGGGGGTTGGGAAGGATCAGGTGATGGTTTTGGGTGTGATTTGATTTTCGTCTAGAACATCAAAAATCCTTCAGGATGCTCCAAAATGACTCATCTATATCTATAATGATAGATCTTGATTAGGAGTATCTTTTTCTAGTACATGTCAAGTATCTATTTTGAAGTCTTGATCGATTTTGGGGGTTGGGAAGGATCAGGTGATGGTTTTGGGTGTGATTTGATTTTCGTCTAGAACATCAAAAATCCTTCAGGATGCTCCAAAATGACTCATCTATATCTATAATGATAGATCTTGATTAGGAGTATCTTTTTCTAGTACATGTCAAGTATCTATTTTGAAGTCTTGATCGATTTTGGGGGTTGGGAAGGATCAGGTGATGGTTTTGGGTGTGATTTGATTTTCGTCTAGAACATCAAAAATCCTTCAGGATGCTCCAAAATGACTCATCTATATCTATAATGATAGATCTTGATTAGGAGTATCTTTTTCTAGTACATGTCAAGTATCTATTTTGAAGTCTTGATCGATTTTGGGGGTTGGGAAGGATCAGGTGATGGTTTTGGGTGTGATTTGATTTTCGTCTAGAACATCAAAAATCCTTCAGGATGCTCCAAAATGACTCATCTATATCTATAATGATAGATCTTGATTAGGAGTATCTTTTTCTAGTACATGTCAAGTATCTATTTTGAAGTCTTGATCGATTTTGGGGGTTGGGAAGGATCAGGTGATGGTTTTGGGTGTGATTTGATTTTCGTCTAGAACATCAAAAATCCTTCAGGATGCTCCAAAATGACTCATCTATATCTATAATGATAGATCTTGATTAGGAGTATCTTTTTCTAGTACATGTCAAGTATCTATTTTGAAGTCTTGATCGATTTTGGGGGTTGGGAAGGATCAGGTGATGGTTTTGGGTGTGATTTGATTTTCGTCTAGAACATCAAAAATCCTTCAGGATGCTCCAAAATGACTCATCTATATCTATAATGATAGATCTTGATTAGGAGTATCTTTTTCTAGTACATGTCAAGTATCTATTTTAAAGTCTTGATCGATTTTGAGGGTTGGGAAGGATCAGGTGATGGTTTTGGGTGTGATTTGATTTTCGTCTAGAACATCAAAAATCCTTCAGGATGCTCCAAAATGACTCATCTATATCTATAATGATAGATCTTGATTAGGAGTATCTTTTTCTGGTACATGTCAAGTATCTATTTTGAAGTCTTGATCGATTTTGGGGGTTGGGAAGGATCAGGTGATGGTTTTGGGTTTGATTTGATTTTCGTCTAGAACATCAAAAATCCTTCAGGATGCTCCAAAATGACTCATCTATATCTATAATGATAGATCTTGATTAGGAGTATCTTTTTCTAGTACATGTCAAGTATCTATTTTGAAGTCTTGATCGATTTTGGGGGTTGGGAAGGATCAGGTGATGGTTTTGGGTGTGATTTGATTTTCGTCTAGAACATCAAAAATCCTTCAGGATGCTCCAAAATGACTCATCTATATCTATAATGATAGACCTTGATTAGGAGTATCTTTTTCTAGTACATGTCAAGTATCTATTTTGAAGTCTTGATCGATTTTGGGGGTTGGGAAGGATCAGGTGATGGTTTTGGGTGTGATTTGATTTTCGTCTAGAACATCAAAAGTCCTTCAGGATGCTCCAAAATGACTCATCTATATCTATAATGATAGATCTTGATTAGGAGTATCTTTTTTTAGTACATGTCAAGTATCTATTTTGAAGTCTTGATCGATTTTGGGGGTTGGGAAGGATCAGGTGATGGTTTTGGGTGTGATTTGATTTTCGTCTAGAACATCAAAAATCCTTCAGGATGCTCCAAAATGACTCATCTATAAATATAATGATAGATCTTGATTAGGAGTATCTTTTTCTAGTACATGTCAAGTATCTATTTTGAAGTCTTGATCGATTTTGGGGGTTGGGAAGGATCAGGTGATGGTTTTGGGTGTGATTTGATTTTCGTCTAGAACATCAAAAATCCTTCAGGATGCTCCAAAATGACTCATCTATATCTATAATGATAGATCTTGATTAGGAGTATCTTTTTCTAGTACATGTCAAGTATCTATTTTGAAGTCTTGATCGATTTTGGGGGTTGGGAAGGATCAGGTGATGGTTTTGGGTGTGATTTGATTTTCGTCTAGAACATCAAAAATCCTTCAGGTTGCTCCAAAATGACTCATCTATATCTATAATGATAGATCTTGATTAGGAGTATCTTTTTCTAGTACATGTCAAGTATCTATTTTGAAGTCTTGATCGATTTTGGGGGTTGGGAAGGATCAGGTGATGGTTTTGGGTGTGATTTGATTTTCGTCTAGAACATCAAAAATCCTTCAGGATGCTCCAAAATGACTCATCTATATCTATAATGATAGATCTTGATTAGGAGTATCTTTTTCTAGTACATGTCAAGTATCTATTTTGAAGTCTTGATCGATTTTGGGGGTTGGGAAGGATCAGGTGATGGTTTTGGGTGTGATTTGATTTTCGTCTAGAACATCAAAAATCCTTCAGGATGCTCCAAAATGACTCATCTATATCTATAATGATAGATCTTGATTAGAAGTATCTTTTTCTAGTACATGTCAAGTATCTATTTTGAAGTCTTGATCGATTTTGGGGGTTGGGAAGGATCAGGTGATGGTTTTGGGTGTGATTTGATTTTCATCTAGAACATCAAAAATCCTTCAGGATGCTCCAAAATGACTCATCTATATCTATAATGATAGATCTTGATTAGGAGTATCTTTTTCTAGTACATGTCAAGTATCTATTTTGAAGTCTTGATCGATTTTGGGGGTTGGGAAGGATCAGGTGATGGTTTTGGGTGTGATTTGATTTTCGTCTAGAACATCAAAAATCCTTCAGGATGCTCCAAAATGACTCATCTATATCTATAATGATAGATCTTGATTAGGAGTATCTTTTTCTAGTACATGTCAAGTATCTATTTTGAAGTCTTGATCGATTTTGGGGGTTGGGAAGGATCAGGTGATGGTTTTGGGTGTGATTTGATTTTCGTCTAGAACATCAAAAATCATTCAGGATGCTCCAAAATGACTCATCTATATCTATAATGATAGATCTTGATTAGGAGTATCTTTTTCTAGTACATGTCAAGTATCTTTTTTGAAGTCTTGATCGATTTTGGGGGTTGGGAAGGATCAGGTGATGGTTTTGGGTGTGATTTGATTTTCGTCTAGAACATCAAAAATCCTTCAGGATGCTCCAAAATGACTCATCTATATCTATAATGATAGATCTTGATTAGGAGTATCTTTTTCTAGTACATGTCAAGTATCTATTTTGAAGTCTTGATCGATTTTGGGGGTTGGGAAGGATCAGGTGATGGTTTTGGGTGTGATTTGATTTTCGTCTAGAACATCAAAAATCCTTCAGGATGCTCCAAAATGACTCATCTATATCTATAATGATAGATCTTGATTAGGAGTATCTTTTTCTAGTACATGTCAAGTATCTATTTTGAAGTCTTGATCGATTTTGGGGGTTGGGAAGGATCAGGTGATGGTTTTGGGTGTGATTTGATTTTCGTCTAGAACATCAAAAATCCTTCAGGATGCTCCAAAATGACTCATCTATATCTATAATGATAGATCTTGATTAGGAGTATCTTTTTCTAGTACATGTCAAGTATCTATTTTGAAGTCTTGATCGATTTTGGGGGTTGGGAAGGATCAGGTGATGGTTTTGGGTGTGATTTGATTTTCGTCTAGAACATCAAAAATCCTTCAGGATGCTCCAAAATGACTCATCTATATCTATAATGATAGATCTTGATTAGGAGTATCTTTTTCTAGTACATGTCAAGTATCTATTTTGAAGTCTTGATCGATTTTGGGGGTTGGGAAGGATCAGGTGATGGTTTTGGGTGTGATTTGATTTTCGTCTAGAACATCAAAAATCCTTCAGGATGCTCCAAAATGACTCATCTATATCTATAATGATAGATCTTGATTAGGAGTATCTTTTTCTAGTACATGTCAAGTATCTATTTTGAAGTCTTGATCGATTTTGGGGGTTGGGAAGGATCAGGTGATGGTTTTGGGTGTGATTTGATTTTCGTCTAGAACATCAAAAATCCTTCAGGATGCTCCAAAATAACTCATCTATATCTATAATGATAGATCTTGATTAGGAGTATCTTTTTCTAGTACATGTCAAGTATCTATTTTGAAGTCTTGATCGATTTTGGGGGTTGGGAAGGATCAGGTGATGGTTTTGGGTGTGATTTGATTTTCGTCTAGAACATCAAAAATCCTTCAGGATGCTCCAAAATGACTCATCTAAATCTATAATGATAGATCTTGATTAGGAGTATCTTTTTCTAGTACATGTCAAGTATCTATTTTGAAGTCTTGATCGATTTTGGGGGTTGGGAAGGATCAGGTGATGGTTTTGGGTGTGATTTGATTTTCGTCTAGAACATCAAAAATCCTTCAGGATGCTCCAAAATGACTCATCTATATCTATAATGATAGATCTTGATTAGGAGTATCTTTTTCTAGTACATGTCAAGTATCTATTTTGAAGTCTTGATCGATTTTGGGGGTTGGGAAGGATCAGGTGATGGTTTTGGGTGTGATTTGATTTTCGTCTAGAACATCAAAAATCCTTCAGGATGCTCCAAAATGACTCATCTATATCTATAATGATAGATCTTGATTAGGAGTATCTTTTTCTAGTACATGTCAAGTATCTATTTTGAAGTCTTGATCGATTTTGGGGGTTGGGAAGGATCAGGTGATGGTTTTGGGTGTGATTTGATTTTCGTCTAGAACATCAAAAATCCTTCAGGATGCTCCAAAATGACTCATCTATATCTATAATGATAGATCTTGATTAGGAGTATCTTTTTCTAGTACATGTCAAGTATCTATTTTGAAGTCTTGATCGATTTTGGGGGTTGGGAAGGATCAGGTGATGGTTTTGGGTGTGATTTGATTTTCGTCTAGAACATCAAAAATCCTTCAGGATGCTCCAAAATGACTCATCTATATCTATAATGATAGATCTTGATTAGGAGTATCTTTTTCTAGTACATGTCAAGTATCTATTTTGAAGTCTTGATCGATTTTGGGGGTTGGGAAGGATCAGGTGATGGTTTTGGGTGTGATTTGATTTTCGTCTAGAACATCAAAAATCCTTCAGGATGCTCCAAAATGACTCATCTATATCTATAATGATAGATCTTGATTAGGAGTATCTTTTTCTGGTACATGTCAAGTATCTATTTTGATGTCTTGATCGATTTTGGGGGTTGGGAAGGATCAGGTGATGGTTTTGGGTGTGATTTGATTTTCGTCTAGAACATCAAAAATCCTTCAGGATGCTCCAAAATGACTCATCTAAATCTATAATGATAGATCTTGATTAGGAGTATCTTTTTCTAGTACATGTCAAGTATCTATTTTGAAGTCTTGATCGATTTTGGGGGTTGGGAAGGATCAGGTGATGGTTTTGGGTGTGATTTGATTTTCGTCTAGAACATCAAAAATCCTTCAGGATGCTCCAAAATGACTCATCTATATCTATAATGATAGATCTTGATTAGGAGTATCTTTTTCTAGTACATGTCAAGTATCTATTTTGAAGTCTTGATCGATTTTGGGGGTTGGGAAGGATCAGGTGATGGTTTTGGGTGTGATTTGATTTTCGTCTAGAACATCAAAAATCCTTCAGGATGCTCCAAAATGACTCATCTATATCTATAATGATAGATCTTGATTAGGAGTATCTTTTTCTAGTACATGTCAAGTATCTATTTTGAAGTCTTGATCGATTTTGGGGGTTGGGAAGGATCAGGTGATGGTTTTGGGTGTGATTTGATTTTCGTCTAGAACATCAAAAATCCTTCAGGATGCTCCAAAATGACTCATCCATATCTATAATGATAGATCTTGATTAGGAGTATCTTTTTCTAGTACATGTCAAGTATCTATTTTGAAGTCTTGATCGATTTTGGGGGTTGGGAAGGATCAGGTGATGGTTTTGGGTGTGATTTGATTTTCGTCTAGAACATCAAAAATCCTTCAGGATGCTCCAAAATGACTCATCTATATCTATAATGATAGATCTTGATTAGGAGTATCTTTTTCTAGTACATGTCAAGTATCTATTTTGAAGTCTTGATCGATTTTGGGGGTTGGGAAGGATCAGGTGATGGTTTTGGGTGTGATTTGATTTTCGTCTAGAACATCAAAAATCCTTCAGGATGCTCCAAAATGACTCATCTATATCTATAATGATAGATCTTGATTAGGAGTATCTTTTTCTAGTACATGTCAAGTATCTATTTTGAAGTCTTGATCGATTTTGGGGGTTGGGAAGGATCAGGTGATGGTTTTGGGTGTGATTTGATTTTCGTCTAGAACATCAAAAATCCTTCAGGATGCTCCAAAATGACTCATCTATATCTATAATGATAGATCTTGATTAGGAGTATCTTTTTCTAGTACATGTCAAGTATCTATTTTGAAGTCTTGATCGATTTTGGGGGTTGGGAAGGATCAGGTGATGGTTTTGGGTGTGATTTGATTTTCGTCTAGAACATCAAAAATCCTTCAGGATGCTCCAAAATGACTCATCTATATCTATAATGATAGATCTTGATTAGGAGTATCTTTTTCTAGTACATGTCAAGTATCTATTTTGAAGTCTTGATCGATTTTGGGGGTTGGGAAGGATCAGGTGATGGTTTTGGGTGTGATTTGATTTTCGTCTAGAACATCAAAAATCCTTCAGGATGCTCCAAAATGACTCATCTATATCTATAATGATAGATCTTGATTAGGAGTATCTTTTTCTAGTACATGTCAAGTATCTATTTTGAATTCTTGATCGATTTTGGGGGTTGGGAAGGATCAGGTGATGGTTTTGGGTGTGATTTGATTTTCGTCTAGAACATCAAAAATCCTTCAGGATGCTCCAAAATGACTCATCTATATCTATAATGATAGATCTTGATTAGGAGTATCTTTTTCTAGTACATGTCAAGTATCTATTTTGAAGTCTTGATCGATTTTGGGGGTTGGGAAGGATCAGGTGATGGTTTTGGGTGTGATTTGATTTTCGTCTAGAACATCAAAAATCCTTCAGGATGCTCCAAAATGACTCATCTATATCTATAATGATAGATCTTGATTAGGAGTATCTTTTTCTAGTACATGTCAAGTATCTATTTTGAAGTCTTCATCGATTTTGGGGGTTGGGAAGGATCAGGTGATGGTTTTGGGTGTGATTTGATTTTCGTCTAGAACATCAAAAATCCTTCAGGATGCTCCAAAATGACTCATCTATATCTATAATGATAGATCTTGATTAGGAGTATCTTTTTCTAGTACATGTCAAGTATCTATTTTGAAGTCTTGATCGATTTTGGGGGTTGGGAAGGATCAGGTGATGGTTTTGGGTGTGATTTGATTTTCGTCTAGAACATCAAAAATCCTTCAGGATGCTCCAAAATGACTCATCTATATCTATAATGATAGATCTTGATTAGGAGTATCTTTTTCTAGTACATGTCAAGTATCTATTTTGAAGTCTTGATCGATTTTGGGGGTTGGGAAGGATCAGGTGATGGTTTTGGGTGTGATTTGATTTTCGTCTAGAACATCAAAAATCCTTCAGGATGCTCCAAAATGACTCATCTATATCTATAATGATAGATCTTGATTAGGAGTATCTTTTTCTAGTACATGTCAAGTATCTATTTTGAAGTCTTGATCGATTTTGGAGGTTGGGAAGGATCAGGTGATGGTTTTGGGTGTGATTTGATTTTCGTCTAGAACATCAAAAATCCTTCAGGATGCTCCAAAATGACTCATCTATATCTATAATGATAGATCTTGATTAGGAGTATCTTTTTCTAGTACATGTCAAGTATCTATTTTGAAGTCTTGATCGATTTTGGGGGTTGGGAAGGATCAGGTGATGGTTTTGGGTGTGATTTGATTTTCGTCTAGAACATCAAAAATCCTTCAGGATGCTCCAAAATGACTCATCTATATCTATAATGATAGATCTTGATTAGGAGTATCTTTTTCTAGTACATGTCAAGTATCTATTTTGAAGTCTTGATCGATTTTGGGGGTTGGGAAGGATCAGGTGATGGTTTTGGGTGTGATTTGATTTTCGTCTAGAACATCAAAAATCCTTCAGGATGCTCCAAAATGACTCATCTATATCTATAATGATAGATCTTGATTAGGAGTATCTTTTTCTAGTACATGTCAAGTATCTATTTTGAAGTCTTGATCGATTTTGGGGGTTGGGAAGGATCAGGTGATGGTTTTGGGTGTGATTTGATTTTCGTCTAGAACATCAAAAATCCTTCAGGATGCTCCAAAATGACTCATCTACATCTATAATGATAGATCTTGATTAGGAGTATCTTTTTCTAGTACATGTCAAGTATCTATTTTGAAGTCTTGATCGATTTTGGGGGTTGGGAAGGATCAGGTGATGGTTTTGGGTGTGATTTGATTTTCGTCTAGAACATCAAAAATCCTTCAGGATGCTCCAAAATGACTCATCTATATCTATAATGATAGATCTTGATTAGGAGTATCTTTTTCTAGTACATGTCAAGTATCTATTTTGAAGTCTTGATCGATTTTGGGGGTTGGGAAGGATCAGGTGATGGTTTTGGGTGTGATTTGATTTTCGTCTAGAACATCAAAAATCCTTCAGGATGCTCCAAAATGACTCATCTATATCTATAATGATAGATCTTGATTAGGAGTATCTTTTTCTAGTACATGTCAAGTATCTATTTTGAAGTCTTGATCGATTTTGGGGGTTGGGAAGGATCAGGTGATGGTTTTGGGTGTGATTTGATTTTCGTCTAGAACATCAAAAATCCTTCAGGATGCTCCAAAATGACTCATCTATATCTATAATGATAGATCTTGATTAGGAGTATCTTTTTCTAGTACATGTCAAGTATCTATTTTGAAGTCTTGATCGATTTTGGGGGTTGGGAAGGATCAGGTGATGGTTTTGGGTGTGATTTGATTTTCGTCTAGAACATCAAAAATCCTTCAGGATGCTCCAAAATGACTCATCTATATCTATAATGATAGATCTTGATTAGGAGTATCTTTTTCTAGTACATGTCAAGTATCTATTTTGAAGTCTTGATCGATTTTGGGGGTTGGGAAGGATCAGGTGATGGTTTTGGGTGTGATTTGATTTTCGTCTAGAACATCAAAAATCCTTCAGGATGCTCCAAAATGACTCATCTATATCTATAATGATAGATCTTGATTAGGAGTATCTTTTTCTAGTACATGTCAAGTATCTATTTTGAAGTCTTGATCGATTTTGGGGGTTGGGAAGGATCAGGTGATGGTTTTGGGTGTGATTTGATTTTCGTCTAGAACATCAAAAATCCTTCAGGATGCTCCAAAATGACTCATCTATATCTATAATGATAGATCTTGATTAGGAGTATCTTTTTCTAGTACATGTCAAGTATCTATTTTGAAGTCTTGATCGATTTTGGGGGTTGGGAAGGATCAGGTGATGGTTTTGGGTGTGATTTGATTTTCGTCTAGAACATCAAAAATCCTTCAGGATGCTCCAAAATGACTCATCTATATCTATAATGATAGATCTTGATTAGGAGTATCTTTTTCTAGTACATGTCAAGTATCTATTTTGAAGTCTTGATCGATTTTGGGGGTTGGGAAGGATCAGGTGATGGTTTTGGGTGTGATTTGATTTTCGTCTAGAACATCAAAAATCCTTCAGGATGCTCCATAATGACTCATCTATATCTATAATGATAGATCTTGATTAGGAGTATCTTTTTCTAGTACATGTCAAGTATCTATTTTGAAGTCTTGATCGATTTTGGGGGTTGGGAAGGATCAGGTGATGGTTTTGGGTGTGATTTGATTTTCGTCTAGAACATCAAAAATCCTTCAGGATGCTCCAAAATGACTCATCTATATCTATAATGATAGATCTTGATTAGGAGTATCTTTTTCTAGTACATGTCAAGTATCTATTTTGAAGTCTTGATCGATTTTGGGGGTTGGGAAGGATCAGGTGATGGTTTTGGGTGTGATTTGATTTTCGTCTAGAACATCAAAAATCCTTCAGGATGCTCCAAAATGACTCATCTATATCTATAATGATAGATCTTGATTAGGAGTATCTTTTTCTAGTACATGTCAAGTATCTATTTTGAAGTCTTGATCGATTTTGGGGGTTGGGAAGGATCAGGTGATGGTTTTGGGTGTGATTTGATTTTCGTCTAGAACATCAAAAATCCTTCAGGATGCTCCAAAATGACTCATCTATATCTATAATGATAGATCTTGATTAGGAGTATCTTTTTCTAGTACATGTCAAGTATCTATTTTGAAGTCTTGATCGATTTTGGGGGTTGGGAAGGATCAGGTGATGGTTTTGGGTGTGATTTGATTTTCGTCTAGAACATCAAAAATCCTTCAGGATGCTCCAAAATGACTCATCTATATCTATAATGATAGATCTTGATTAGGAGTATCTTTTTCTAGTACATGTCAAGTATCTATTTTGAAGTCTTGATCGATTTTGGGGGTTGGGAAGGATCAGGTGATGGTTTTGGGTGTGATTTGATTTTCGTCTAGAACATCAAAAATCCTTCAGGATGCTCCAAAATGACTCATCTATATCTATAATGATAGATCTTGATTAGGAGTATCTTTTTCTAGTACATGTCAAGTATCTATTTTGAAGTCTTGATCGATTTTGGGGGTTGGGAAGGATCAGGTGATGGTTTTGGGTGTGATTTGATTTTCGTCTAGAACATCAAAAATCCTTCAGGATGCTCCAAAATGACTCATCTATATCTATAATGATAGATCTTGATTAGGAGTATCTTTTTCTAGTACATGTCAAGTATCTATTTTGAAGTCTTGATCGATTTTGGGGGTTGGGAAGGATCAGGTGATGGTTTTGGGTGTGATTTGATTTTCGTCTAGAACATCAAAAATCCTTCAGGATGCTCCAAAATGACTCATCTATATCTATAATGATAGATCTTGATTAGGAGTATCTTTTTCTAGTACATGTCAAGTATCTATTTTGAAGTCTTGATCGATTTTGGGGGTTGGGAAGGATCAGGTGATGGTTTTGGGTGTGATTTGATTTTCGTCTAGAACATCAAAAATCCTTCAGGATGCTCCAAAATGACTCATTTATATCTATAATGATAGATCTTGATTAGGAGTATCTTTTTCTAGTACATGTCAAGTATCTATTTTGAAGTCTTGATCGATTTTGGGGGTTGGGAAGGATCAGGTGATGGTTTTGGGTGTGATTTGATTTTCGTCTAGAACATCAAAAATCCTTCAGGATGCTCCAAAATGACTCATCTATATCTATAATGATAGATCTTGATTAGGAGTATCTTTTTCTAGTACATGTCAAGTATCTATTTTGAAGTCTTGATCGATTTTGGGGGTTGGGAAGGATCAGGTGATGGTTTTGGGTGTGATTTGATTTTCGTCTAGAACATCAAAAATCCTTCAGGATGCTCCAAAATGACTCATCTATATCTATAATGATAGATCTTGATTAGGAGTATCTTTTTCTAGTACATGTCAAGTATCTATTTTGAAGTCTTGATCGATTTTGGGGGTTGGGAAGGATCAGGTGATGGTTTTGGGTGTGATTTGATTTTCGTCTAGAACATCAAAAATCCTTCAGGATGCTCCAAAATGACTCATCTATATCTATAATGATAGATCTTGATTAGGAGTATCTTTTTCTAGTACATGTCAAGTATCTATTTTGAAGTCTTGATCGATTTTGGGGGTTGGGAAGGATCAGGTGATGGTTTTGGGTGTGATTTGATTTTCGTCTAGAACATCAAAAATCCTTCAGGATGCTCCAAAATGACTCATCTATATCTATAATGATAGATCTTGATTAGGAGTATCTTTTTCTAGTACATGTCAAGTATCTATTTTGAAGTCTTGATCGATTTTGGGGGTTGCGAAGGATCAGGTGATGGTTTTGGGTGTGATTTGATTTTCGTCTAGAACATCAAAAATCCTTCAGGATGCTCCAAAATGACTCATCTATATCTATAATGATAGATCTTGATTAGGAGTATCTTTTTCTAGTACATGTCAAGTATCTATTTTGAAGTCTTGATCGATTTTGGGGGTTGGGAAGGATCAGGTGATGGTTTTGGGTGTGATTTGATTTTCGTCTAGAACATCAAAAATCCTTCAGGATGCTCCAAAATGACTCATCTATATCTATAATGATAGATCTTGATTAGGAGTATCTTTTTCTAGTACATGTCAAGTATCTATTTTGAAGTCTTGATCGATTTTGGGGGTTGGGAAGGATCAGGTGATGGTTTTGGGTGTGATTTGATTTTCGTCTAGAACATCAAAAATCCTTCAGGATGCTCAAAAATGACTCATCTATATCTATAATGATAGATCTTGATTAGGAGTATCTTTTTCTAGTACATGTCAAGTATCTATTTTGAAGTCTTGATCGATTTTGGGGGTTGGGAAGGATCAGGTGATGGTTTTGGGTGTGATTTGATTTTCGTCTAGAACATCAAAAATCCTTCAGGATGCTCCAAAATGACTCATCTATATCTATAATGATAGATCTTGATTAGGAGTATCTTTTTCTAGTACATGTCAAGTATCTATTTTGAAGTCTTGATCGATTTTGGGGGTTGGGAAGGATCAGGTGATGGTTTTGGGTGTGATTTGATTTTCGTCTAGAACATCAAAAATCCTTCAGGATGCTCCAAAATGACTCATCTATATCTATAATGATAGATCTTGATTAGGAGTATCTTTTTCTAGTACATGTCAAGTATCTATTTTGAAGTCTTGATCGATTTTGGGGGTTGGGAAGGATCAGGTGATGGTTTTGGGTGTGATTTGATTTTCGTCTAGAACATCAAAAATCCTTCAGGATGCTCCAAAATGACTCATCTATATCTATAATGATAGATCTTGATTAGGAGTATCTTTTTCTAGTACATGTCAAGTATATATTTTGAAGTCTTGATCGATTTTGGGGGTTGGGAAGGATCAGGTGATGGTTTTGGGTGTGATTTGATTTTCGTCTAGAACATCAAAAATCCTTCAGGATGCTCCAAAATGACTCATCTATATCTATAATGATAGATCTTGATTAGGAGTATCTTTTTCTAGTACATGTCAAGTATCTATTTTGAAGTCTTGATCGATTTTGGGGGTTGGGAAGGATCAGGTGATGGTTTTGGGTGTGATTTGATTTTCGTCTAGAACATCAAAAATCCTTCAGGATGCTCCAAAATGACTCATCTATATCTATAATGATAGATCTTGATTAGGAGTATCTTTTTCTAGTACATGTCAAGTATCTATTTTGAAGTCTTGATCGATTTTGGGGGTTGTGAAGGATCAGGTGATGGTTTTGGGTGTGATTTGATTTTCGTCTAGAACATCAAAAATCCTTCAGGATGCTCCAAAATGACTCATCTATATCTATAATGATAGATCTTGATTAGGAGTATCTTTTTCTAGTACATGTCAAGTATCTATTTTGAAGTCTTGATCGATTTTGGGGGTTGGGAAGGATCAGGTGATGGTTTTGGGTGTGATTTGATTTTCGTCTAGAACATCAAAAATCCTTCAGGATGCTCCAAAATGACTCATCTATATCTATAATGATAGATCTTGATTAGGAGTATCTTTTTCTAGTACATGTCAAGTATCTATTTTGAAGTCTTGATCGATTTTGGGGGTTGGGAAGGATCAGGTGATGGTTTTGGGTGTGATTTGATTTTCGTCTAGAACATCAAAAGTCCTTCAGGATGCTCCAAAATGACTCATCTATATCTATAATGATAGATCTTGATTAGGAGTATCTTTTTCTAGTACATGTCAAGTATCTATTTTGAAGTCTTGATCGATTTTGGGGGTTGGGAAGGATCAGGTGATGGTTTTGGGTGTGATTTGATTTTCGTCTAGAACATCAAAAATCCTTCAGGATGCTCCAAAATGACTCATCTATATCTATAATGATAGATCTTAATTAGGAGTATCTTTTTCTAGTACATGTCAAGTATCTATTTTGAAGTCTTGATCGATTTTGGGGGTTGGGAAGGATCAGGTGATGGTTTTGTGTGTGATTTGATTTTCGTCTAGAACATCAAAAATCCTTCAGGATGCTCCAAAATGACTCATCTATATCTATAATGATAGATCTTGATTAGGAGTATCTTTTTCTAGTACATGTCAAGTATCTATTTTGAAGTCTTGATCGATTTTGGGGGTTGGGAAGGATCAGGTGATGGTTTTGGGTGTGATTTGATTTTCGTCTAGAACATCAAAAATCCTTCAGGATGCTCCAAAATGACTCATCTAAATCTATAATGATAGATCTTGATTAGGAGTATCTTTTTCTAGTACATGTCAAGTATCTATTTTGAAGTCTTGATCGATTTTGGGGGTTGGGAAGGATCAGGTGATGGTTTTGGGTGTGATTTGATTTTCGTCTAGAAAATCAAAAATCCTTCAGGATGCTCCAAAATGACTCATCTATATCTATAATGATAGATCTTGATTAGGAGTATCTTTTTCTAGTACATGTCAAATATCTATTTTGAAGTCTTGATCGATTTTGGGGGTTGGGAAGGATCAGGTGATGGTTTTGGGTGTGATTTGATTTTCGTCTAGAACATCAAAAATCCTTCAGGATGCTCCAAAATGACTCATCTATATCTATAATGATAGATCTTGATTAGGAGTATCTTTTTCTAGTACATGTCAAGTATCTATTTTGAAGTCTTGATCGATTTTGGGGGTTGGGAAGGATCAGGTGATGGTTTTGGGTGTGATTTGATTTTCGTCTAGAACATCAAAAATCCTTCAGGATGCTCCAAAATGACTCATCTATATCTATAATGATAGATCTTGATTAGGAGTATCTTTTTCTAGTACATGTCAAGTATCTATTTTGAAGTCTTGATCGATTTTGGGGGTTGGGAAGGATCAGGTGATGGTTTTGGGTGTGATTTGATTTTCGTCTAGAACATCAAAAATCCTTCAGGATGCTTCAAAATGACTCATCTATATCTATAATGATAGATCTTGATTAGGAGTATCTTTTTCTAGTACATGTCAAGTATCTATTTTGAAGTCTTGATCGATTTTGGGGGTTGGGAAGGATCAGGTGATGGTTTTGGGTGTGATTTGATTTTCGTCTAGAACATCAAAAATCCTTCAGGATGCTCCAAAATGACTCATCTATATCTATAATGATAGATCTTGATTAGGAGTATCTTTTTCTAGTACATGTCAAGTATCTTTTTTGAAGTCTTGATCGATTTTGGGGGTTGGGAAGGATCAGGTGATGGTTTTGGGTGTGATTTGATTTTCGTCTAGAACATCAAAAATCCTTCAGGATGCTCCAAAATGACTCATCTATATCTATAATGATAGATCTTGATTAGGAGTATCTTTTTCTAGTACATGTCAAGTATCTATTTTGAAGTCTTGATCGATTTTGGGGGTTGGGAAGGATCAGGTGATGGTTTTGGGTGTGATTTGATTTTCGTCTAGAACATCAAAAATCCTTCAGGATGCTCCAAAATGACTCATCTATATCTATAATGATAGATCTTGATTAGGAGTATCTTTTTCTAGGACATGTCAAGTATCTATTTTGAAGTCTTGATCGATTTTGGGGGTTGGGAAGGATCAGGTGATGGTTTTGGGTGTGATTTGATTTTCGTCTAGAACATCAAAAATCCTTCAAGATGCTCCAAAATGACTCATCTATATCTATAATGATAGATCTTGATTAGGAGTATCTTTTTCTAGTACATGTCAAATATCTATTTTGAAGTCTTGATCGATTTTGGGGGTTGGGAAGGATCAGGTGATGGTTTTGGGTGTGATTTGATTTTCGTCTAGAACATCAAAAATCCTTCAGGATGCTCCAAAATGACTCATCTATATTTATAATGATAGATCTTGATTAGGAGTATCTTTTTCTAGTACATGTCAAGTATCTATTTTGAAGTCTTGATCGATTTTGGGGGTTGGGAAGGATCAGGTGATGGTTTTGGGTGTGATTTGATTTTCGTCTAGAACATCAAAAATCCTTCAGGATGCTCCAAAATGACTCATCTATATCTATAATGATAGATCTTGATTAGGAGTATCTTTTTCTAGTACATGTCAAGTATCTATTTTGAAGTCTTGATCGATTTTGGGGGTTGGGAAGGATCAGGTGATGGTTTTGGGTGTGATTTGATTTTCGTCTAGAACATCAAAAATCCTTCAGGATGCTTCAAAATGACTCATCTATATCTATAATGATAGATCTTGATTAGGAGTATCTTTTTCTAGTACATGTCAAGTATCTATTTTGAAGTCTTGATCGATTTTGGGGGTTGGGAAGGATCAGGTGATGGTTTTGGGTGTGATTTGATTTTCGTCTAGAACATCAAAAATCCTTCAGGATGCTCCAAAATGACTCATCTATATCTATAATGATAGATCTTGATTAGGAGTATCTTTTTCTAGTACATGTCAAGTATCTATTTTGAAGTCTTGATCGATTTTGGGGGATGGGAAGGATCAGGTGATGGTTTTGGGTGTGATTTGATTTTCGTCTAGAACATCAAAAATCCTTAAGGATGCTTCAAAATGACTCATCTATATCTATAATGATAGATCTTGATTAGGAGTATCTTTTTCTAGTACATGTCAAGTATCTATTTTGAGGTCTTGATCGATTTTGGGGGTTGGGAAGGATCAGGTGATGGTTTTGGGTGTGATTTGATTTTCGTCTAGAACATCAAAAATCCTTCAGGATGCTCCAAAATGACTCATCTATATCTATAATGATAGATCTTGATTAGGAGTATCTTTTTCTAGTACATGTCAAGTATCTATTTTGAGGTCTTGATCGATTTTGGGGGTTGGGAAGGATCAGGTGATGGTTTTGGGTGTGATTTGATTTTCGTCTAGAACATCAAAAATCCTTCAGGATGCTCCAAAATGACTCATCTATATCTATAATGATAGATCTTGATTAGGAGTATCTTTTTCTAGTACATGTCAAGTATCTATTTTGAAGTCTTGATCGATTTTGGGGGTTGGGAAGGATCAGGTGATGGTTTTGGGTGTGATTTGATTTTCGTCTAGAACATCAAAAATCCTTCAGGATGCTCCAAAATAACTCATCTATATCTATAATGATAGATCTTGATTAGGAGTATCTTTTTCTAGTGCATGTCAAGTATCTATTTTGAAGTATTGATCGATTTTGGGGGTTGGGAAGGATCAGGTGATGGTTTTGGGTGTGATTTGATTTTCGTCTAGAACATCAAAAATCCTTCAGGATGCTCCAAAATGACTCATCTATATCTATAATGATAGATCTTGATTAGGAGTATCTTTTTCTAGTACATGTCAAGTATCTATTTTGAAGTCTTGATCGATTTTGGGGGTTGGGAAGGATCAGGTGATGGTTTTGGGTGTGATTTGATTTTCGTCTAGAACATCAAAAATCCTTCAGGATGCTCCAAAATGACTCATCTATATTTATAATGATAGATCTTGATTAGGAGTATCTTTTTCTAGTACATGTCAAGTATCTATTTTGAAGTCTTGATCGATTTTGGGGGTTGGGAAGGATCAGGTGATGGTTTTGGGTGTGATTTGATTTTCGTCTAGAACATCAAAAATCCTTCAGGATGCTCCAAAATGACTCATCTATATCTATAATGATAGATCTTGATTAGGAGTATCTTTTTCTAGTACATGTCAAGTATCTATTTTGAAGTCTTGATCGATTTTGGGGGTTGGGAAGGATCAGGTGATGGTTTTGGGTGTGATTTGATTTTCGTCTAGAACATCAAAAATCCTTCAGGATGCTTCAAAATGACTCATCTATATCTATAATGATAGATCTTGATTAGGAGTATCTTTTTCTAGTACATGTCAAGTGTCTATTTTGAAGTCTTGATCGATTTTGGGGGTTGGGAAGGATCAGGTGATGGTTTTGGGTGTGATTTGATTTTCGTCTAGAACATCAAAAATCCTTCAGGATGCTCCAAAATGACTCATCTATATCTATAATGATAGATCTTGATTAGGAGTATCTTTTTCTAGTACATGTCAAGTATCTATTTTGAAGTCTTGATCGATTTTGGGGGATGGGAAGGATCAGGTGATGGTTTTGGGTGTGATTTGATTTTCGTCTAGAACATCAAAAATCCTTCAGGATGCTTCAAAATGACTCATCTATATCTATAATGATAGATCTTGATTAGGAGTATCTTTTTCTAGTACATGTCAAGTATCTATTTTGAAGTCTTGATCGATTTTGGGGGTTGGGAAGGATCAGGTGATGGTTTTGGGTGTGATTTGATTTTCGTCTAGAACATCAAAAATCCTTCAGGATGCTCCAAAATGACTCATCTATATCTATAATGATAGATCTTGATTAGGAGTATCTTTTTCTAGTACATGTCAAGTATCTATTTTGAGGTCTTGATCGATTTTGGGGGTTGGGAAGGATCAGGTGATGGTTTTGGGTGTGATTTGATTTTCGTCTAGAACATCAAAAATCCTTCAGGATGCTCCAAAATGACTCATCTATATCTATAATGATAGATCTTGATTAGGAGTATCTTTTTCTAGTACATGTCAAGTATCTATTTTGAAGTCTTGATCGATTTTGGGGGTTGGGAAGGATCAGGTGATGGTTTTGGGTGTGATTTGATTTTCGTCTAGAACATCAAAAATCCTTCAGGATGCTCCAAAATAACTCATCTATATCTATAATGATAGATCTTGATTAGGAGTATCTTTTTCTATTGCATGTCAAGTATCTATTTTGAAGTATTGATCGATTTTGGGGGTTGGGAAGGATCAGGTGATGGTTTTGGGTGTGATTTGATTTTCGTCTAGAACATCAAAAATCCTTCAGGATGCTCCAAAATGACTCATCTATATCTATAATGATAGATCTTGATTAGGAGTATCTTTTTCTAGTACATGTCAAGTATCTATTTTGAAGTCTTGATCGATTTTGGGGGTTGGGAAGGATCAGGTGATGGTTTTGGGTGTGATTTGATTTTCGTCTAGAACATCAAAAATCCTTCAGGATGCTCCAAAATGACTCATCTATATCTATAATGATAGATCTTGATTAGGAGTATCTTTTTCTAGTACATGTCAAGTATCTATTTTGAAGTCTTGATCGATTTTGGGGGTTGGGAAGGATCAGGTGATGGTTTTGGGTGTGATTTGATTTTCGTCTAGAACATCAAAAATCCTTCAGGATGCTCCAAAATGACTCATCTATATCTATAATGATAGATCTTGATTAGGAGTATCTTTTTCTAGTACATGTCAAGTATCTATTTTGAAGTCTTGATCGATTTTGGGGGTTGGGAAGGATCAGGTGATGGTTTTGGGTGTGATTTGATTTTCGTCTAGAACATCAAAAATCCTTCAGGATGCTCCAAAATGACTCATCTATATCTATAATGATAGATCTTGATTAGGAGTATCTTTTTCTAGTACATGTCAAGTATCTATTTTGAAGTCTTGATCGATTTTGGGGGTTGGGAAGGATCAGGTGATGGTTTTGGGTGTGATTTGATTTTCGTCTAGAACATCAAAAATCCTTCAGGATGCTCCAAAATGACTCATCTATATCTATAATGATAGATCTTGATTAGGAGTATCTTTTTCTAGTACATGTCAAGTATCTATTTTGAAGTCTTGATCGATTTTGGGGGTTGGGAAGGATCAGGTGATGGTTTTGGGTGTGATTTGATTTTCGTCTAGAACATCAAAAATCCTTCAGGATGCTCCAAAATGACTCATCTATATCTATAATGATAGATCTTGATTAGGAGTATCTTTTTCTAGTACATGTCAAGTATCTATTTTGAAGTCTTGATCGATTTTGGGGGTTGGGAAGGATCAGGTGATGGTTTTTGGGTGTGATTTGATTTTCGTCTAGAACATCAAAAATCCTTCAGGATGCTCCAAAATGACTCATCTATATCTATAATGATAGATCTTGATTAGGAGTATCTTTTTCTAGTACATGTCAAGTATCTATTTTGAAGTCTTGATCGATTTTGGGGGTTGGGAAGGATCAGGTGATGGTTTTGGGTGTGATTTGATTTTCGTCTAGAACAACAAAAATCCTTCAGGATGCTCCAAAATGACTCATCTATATCTATAATGATAGATCTTGATTAGGAGTATCTTTTTCTAGTACATGTCTAGTATCTATTTTGAAGTCTTGATCGATTTTGGGGGTTGGGAAGGATTAGGTGATGGTTTTGGGTGTGATTTGATTTTCGTCTAGAACATCAAAAATCCTTCAGGATGCTCCAAAATGACTCATCTATATCTATAATGATAGATCTTGATTAGGAGTATCTTTTTCTAGTACATGTCAAGTATCTATTTTGAAGTCTTGATCGATTTTGGGGGTTGGGAAGGATCAGGTGATGGTTTTGGGTGTGATTTGATTTTCGTCTAGAACATCAAAAATCCTTCAGGATGCTCCAAAATGACTCATCTATATCTATAATGATAGATCTTGATTAGGAGTATCTTTTTCTAGTACATGTCAAGTATCTATTTTGAAGTCTTGATCGATTTTGGGGGTTGGGAAGGATCAGGTGATGGTTTTGGGTGTGATTTGATTTTCGTCTAGAACATCAAAAATCCTTCAGGATGCTCCAAAATGACTCATCTATATCTATAATGATAGATCTTGATTAGGAGTATCTTTTTCTAGTACATGTCAAGTATCTATTTTGAAGTCTTGATCGATTTTGGGGGTTGGGAAGGATCAGGTGATGGTTTTGGGTGTGATTTGATTTTCGTCTAGAACATCAAAAATCCTTCAGGATGCTCCAAAATGACTCATCTATATCTATAATGATAGATCTTGATTAGGAGTATCTTTTTCTAGTACATGTCAAGTATCTATTTTGAAGTCTTGATCGATTTTGGGGGTTGGGAAGGATCAGGTGATGGTTTTGGGTGTGATTTGATTTTCGTCTAGAACATCAAAAATCCTTCAGGATGCTCCAAAATGACTCATCTATATCTATAATGATAGATCTTGATTAGGAGTATCTTTTTCTAGTACATGTCAAGTATCTATTTTGAAGTCTTGATCGATTTTGGGGGTTGGGAAGGATCAGGTGATGGTTTTGGGTGTGATTTGATTTTCGTCTAGAACATCAAAAATCCTTCAGGATGCTCCAAAATGACTCATCTATATCTATAATGATAGATCTTGATTAGGAGTATCTTTTTCTAGTACATGTCAAGTATCTATTTTGAAGTCTTGATCGATTTTGGGGGTTGGGAAGGATCAGGTGATGGTTTTGGGTGTGATTTGATTTTCGTCTAGAACATCAAAAATCCTTCAGGATGCTCCAAAATGACTCATCTATATCTATAATGATAGATCTTGATTAGGAGTATCTTTTTCTAGTACATGTCAAGTATCTATTTTGAAGTCTTGATCGATTTTGGGGGTTGGGAAGGATCAGGTGATGGTTTTGGGTGTGATTTGATTTTCGTCTAGAACATCAAAAATCCTTCAGGATGCTCCAAAATGACTCATCTATATCTATAATGATAGGTCTTGATTAGGAGTATCTTTTTCTAGTACATGTCAAGTATCTATTTTGAAGTATTGATCGATTTTGGGGGTTGGGAAGGATCAGGTGATGGTTTTGGGTGTGATTTGATTTTCGTCTAGAACATCAAAAATCCTTCAGGATGCTCCAAAATGACTCATCTATATCTATAATGATAGATCTTGATTAGGAGTATCTTTTTCTAGTACATGTCAAGTATCTATTTTGAAGTCTTGATCGATTTTGGGGGTTGGGAAGGATCAGGTGATGGTTTTGGGTGTGATTTGATTTTCGTCTAGAACATCAAAAATCCTTCAGGATGCTCCAAAATGACTCATCTATATCTATAATGATAGATCTTGATTAGGAGTATCTTTTTCTAGTACATGTCAAGTATCTATTTTGAAGTCTTGATCGATTTTGGGGGTTGGGAAGGATCAGGTGATGGTTTTGGGTGTGATTTGATTTTCGTCTAGAACATCAAAAATCCTTCAGGATGCTCCAAAATGACTCATCTATATCTATAATGATAGATCTTGATTAGGAGTATCTTTTTCTAGTACATGTCAAGTATCTATTTTGAAGTCTTGATCGATTTTGGGGGTTGGGAAGGATCAGGTGATGGTTTTGGGTGTGATTTGATTTTCGTCTAGAACATCAAAAATCCTTCAGGATGCTCCAAAATGACTCATCTATATCTATAATGATAGATCTTGATTAGGAGTATCTTTTTCTAGTACATGTCAAGTATCTATTTTGAAGTCTTGATCGATTTTGGGGGTTGGGAAGGATCAGGTGATGGTTTTGGGTGTGATTTGATTTTCGTCTAGAACATCAAAAATCCTTCAGGATGCGCCAAAATGACTCATCTATATCTATAATGATAGATCTTGATTAGGAGTATCTTTTTCTAGTACATGTCAAGTATCTATTTTGAAGTCTTGATCGATTTTGGGGGTTGGGAAGGATCAGGTGATGGTTTTGGGTGTGATTTGATTTTCGTCAAGAACATCAAAAATCCTTCAGGATGCTCCAAAATGACTCATCTATATCTATAATGATAGATCTTGATTAGGAGTATCTTTTTCTAGTACATGTCAAGTATCTATTTTGAAGTCTTGATCGATTTTGGGGGTTGGGAAGGATCAGGTGATGGTTTTGGGTGTGATTTGATTTTCGTCTAGAACATCAAAAATCCTTCAGGATGCTCCAAAATGACTCATCTATATCTATAATGATAGATCTTGATTAGGAGTATCTTTTTCTAGTACATGTCAAGTATCTATTTTGAAGTCTTGATCGATTTTGGGGGTTGGGAAGGATCAGGTGATGGTTTTGGGTGTGATTTGATTTTCGTCTAGAACATCAAAAATCCTTCAGGATGCTCCAAAATGACTCATCTATATCTATAATGATAGATCTTGATTAGGAGTATCTTTTTCTGGTACATGTCAAGTATCTATTTTGAAGTCTTGATCGATTTTGGTGGTTGGGAAGGATCAGGTGATGGTTTTGGGTGTGATTTGATTTTCGTCTAGAACATCAAAAATCCTTCAGCATGCTCCAAAATGACTCATCTATATCTATAATGATAGATCTTGATTAGGAGTATCTTTTTCTAGTACATGTCAAGTATCTATTTTGAAGTCTTGATCGATTTTGGGGGTTGGGAAGGATCAGGTGATGGTTTTGGGTGTGATTTGATTTTCGCCTAGAACATCAAAAATCCTTCAGGATGCTCCAAAATGACTCATCTATATCTATAATGATAGATCTTGATTAGGAGTATCTTTTTCTAGTACATGTCAAGTATCTATTTTGAAGTCTTGATCGATTTTGGGGGTTGGGAAGGATCAGGTGATGGTTTTGGGTGTGATTTGATTTTCGTCTAGAACATCAAAAATCCTTCAGGATGCTCCAAAATGACTCATCTATATCTATAATGATAGATCTTGATTAGGAGTATCTTTTTCTAGTACATGTCAAGTATCTATTTTGAAGTCTTGATCGATTTTGGGGGTTGGGAAGGATCAGGTGATGGTTTTGGGTGTGATTTGATTTTCGTCTAGAACATCAAAAATCCTTCAGGATGCTCCAAAATGACTCATCTATATCTATAATGATAGATCTTGATTAGGAGTATCTTTTTCTAGTACATGTCAAGTATCTATTTTGAAGTCTTGATCGATTTTGGGGGTTGGGAAGGATCAGGTGATGGTTTTGGGTGTGATTTGATTTTCGTCTAGAACATCAAAAATCCTTCAGGATGCTCCAAAATGACTCATCTATATCTATAATGATAGATCTTGATTAGGAGTATCTTTTTCTAGTACATGTCAAGTATCTATTTTGAAGTCTTGATCGATTTTGGGGGTTGGGAAGGATCAGGTGATGGTTTTGGGTGTGATTTGATTTTCGTCTAGAACATCAAAAATCCTTCAGGATGCTCCAAAATGACTCATCTATATCTATAATGATAGATCTTGATTAGGAGTATCTTTTTCTAGTACATGTCAAGTATCTATTTTGAAGTCTTGATCGATTTTGGGGGTTGGGAAGGATCAGGTGATGGTTTTGGGTGTGATTTGATTTTCGTCTAGAACATCAAAAATCCTTCAGGATGCTCCAAAACGACTCATCTATATCTATAATGATAGATCTTGATTAGGAGTATCTTTTTATAGTACATGTCAAGTATCTATTTTGAAGTCTTGATCGATTTTGGGGGTTGGGAAGGATCAGGTGATGGTTTTGGGTGTGATTTGATTTTCGTCTAGAACATCAAAAATCCTTCAGGATGCTCCAAAATGACTCATCTATATCTATAATGATAGATCTTGATTAGGAGTATCTTTTTCTAGTACATGTCAAGTATCTATTTTGAAGTCTTGATCGATTTTGGGGGTTGGGAAGGATCAGGTGATGGTTTTGGGTGTGATTTGATTTTCGTCTAGAACATCAAAAATCCTTCAGGATGCTCCAAAATGACTCATCTATATCTATAATGATAGATCTTGATTAGGAGTATCTTTTTCTAGTACATGTCAAGTATCTATTTTGAAGTCTTGATCGATTTTGGGGGTTGGGAAGGATCAGGTGATGGTTTTGGGTGTGATTTGATTTTCGTCTAGAACATCAAAAATCCTTCAGGATGCTCCAAAATGACTCATCTATATCTATAATGATAGATCTTGATTAGGAGTATCTTTTTCTAGTACATGTCAAGTATCTATTTTGAAGTCTTGATCGATTTTGGGGGTTGGGAAGGATCAGGTGATGGTTTTGGGTGTGATTTGATTTTCGTCTAGAACATCAAAAATCCTTCAGGATGCTCCAAAATGACTCATCTATATCTATAATGATAGATCTTGATTAGGAGTATCTTTTTCTAGTACATGTCAAGTATCTATTTTGAAGTCTTGATCGATTTTGGGGGTTGGGAAGGATCAGGTGATGGTTTTGGGTGTGATTTGATTTTCGTCTAGAACATCAAAAATCCTTCAGGATGCTCCAAAATGACTCATCTATATCTATAATGATAGATCTTGATTAGGAGTATCTTTTTCTAGTACATGTCAAGTATCTATTTTGAAGTCTTGATCGATTTTGGGGGTTGGGAAGGATCAGGTGATGGTTTTGGGTGTGATTTGATTTTCGTCTAGAACATCAAAAATCCTTCAGGATGCTCCAAAATGACTCATCTATATCTATAATGATAGATCTTGATTAGGAGTATCTTTTTCTAGTACATGTCAAGTATCTATTTTGAAGTCTTGATCGATTTTGGGGGTTGGGAAGGATCAGGTGATGGTTTTGGGTGTGATTTGATTTTCGTCTAGAACATCAAAAATCCTTCAGGATGCTCCAAAATGACTCATCTATATCTATAATGATAGATCTTGATTAGGAGTATCTTTTTCTAGTACATGTCAAGTATCTATTTTGAAGTCTTGATCGATTTTGGGGGTTGGGAAGGATCAGGTGATGGTTTTGGGTGTGATTTGATTTTCGTCTAGAACATCAAAAATCCTTCAGGATGCTCCAAAATGACTCATCTATATCTATAATGATAGATCTTGATTAGGAGTATCTTTTTCTAGTACATGTCAAGTATCTATTTTGAAGTCTTGATCGATTTTGGGGGTTGGGAAGGATCAGGTGATGGTTTTGGGTGTGATTTGATTTTCGTCTAGAACATCAAAAATCCTTCAGGATGCTCCAAAATGACTCATCTATATCTATAATGATAGATCTTGATTAGGAGTATCTTTTTCTAGTACATGTCAAGTATCTATTTTGAAGTCTTGATCGATTTTGGGGGTTGGGAAGGATCAGGTGATGGTTTTGGGTGTGATTTGATTTTCGTCTAGAACATCAAAAATCCTTCAGGATGCTCCAAAATGACTCATCTATATCTATAATGATAGATCTTGATTAGGAGTATCTTTTTCTAGTACATGTCAAGTATCTATTTTGAAGTCTTGATCGATTTTGGGGGTTGGGAAGGATCAGGTGATGGTTTTGGGTGTGATTTGATTTTCGTCTAGAACATCAAAAATCCTTCAGGATGCTCCAAAATGACTCATCTATATCTATAATGATAGATCTTGATTAGGAGTATCTTTTTCTAGTACATGTCAAGTATCTATTTTGAAGTCTTGATCGATTTTGGGGGTTGGGAAGGATCAGGTGATGGTTTTGGGTGTGATTTGATTTTCGTCTAGAACATCAAAAATCCTTCAGGATGCTCCAAAATGACTCATCTATATCTATAATGATAGATCTTGATTAGGAGTATCTTTTTCTAGTACATGTCAAGTATCTATTTTGAAGTCTTGATCGATTTTGGGGGTTGGGAAGGATCAGGTGATGGTTTTGGGTGTGATTTGATTTTCGTCTAGAACATCAAAAATCCTTCAGGATGCTCCAAAATGACTCATCTATATCTATAATGATAGATCTTGATTAGGAGTATCTTTTTCTAGTACATGTCAAGTATCTATTTTGAAGTCTTGATCGATTTTGGGGGTTGGGAAGGATCAGGTGATGGTTTTGGGTGTGATTTGATTTTCGTCTAGAACATCAAAAATCCTTCAGGATGCTCCAAAATGACTCATTTATATCTATAATGATAGATCTTGATTAGGAGTATCTTTTTCTAGTACATGTCAAGTATCTATTTTGAAGTCTTGATCGATTTTGGGGGTTGGGAAGGATCAGGTGATGGTTTTGGGTGTGATTTGATTTTCGTCTAGAACATCAAAAATCCTTCAGGATGCTCCAAAATGACTCATCTATATCTATAATGATAGATCTTGATTAGGAGTATCTTTTTCTAGTACATGTCAAGTATCTATTTTGAAGTCTTGATCGATTTTGGGGGTTGGGAAGGATCAGGTGATGGTTTTGGGTGTGATTTGATTTTCGTCTAGAACATCAAAAATCCTTCAGGATGCTCCAAAATGACTCATCTATATCTATAATGATAGATCTTGATTAGGAGTATCTTTTTCTAGTACATGTCAAGTATCTATTTTGAAGTCTTGATCGATTTTGGGGGTTGGGAAGGATCAGGTGATGGTTTTGGGTGTGATTTGATTTTCGTCTAGAACATCAAAAATCCTTCAGGATGCTCCAAAATGACTCATCTATATCTATAATGATAGATCTTGATTAGGAGTATCTTTTTCTTGTACATGTCAAGTATCTATTTTGAAGTCTTGATCGATTTTGGGGGTTGGGAAGGATCAGGTGATGGTTTTGGGTGTGATTTGATTTTCGTCTAGAACATCAAAAATCCTTCAGGATGCTCCAAAATGACTCATCTATATCTATAATGATAGATCTTGATTAGGAGTATCTTTTTCTAGTACATGTCAAGTATCTATTTTGAAGTCTTGATCGATTTTGGGGGTTGGGATGGATCAGGTGATGGTTTTGGGTGTGATTTGATTTTCGTCTAGAACATCAAAAATCCTTCAGGATGCTCCAAAATGACTCATCTATATCTATAATGATAGATCTTGATTAGGAGTATCTTTTTCTAGTACATGTCAAGTATCTATTTTGAAGTCTTGATCGATTTTGGGGGTTGGGAAGGATCAGGTGATGGTTTTGGGTGTGATTTGATTTTCGTCTAGACCATCAAAAATCCTTCAGGATGCTCCAAAATGACTCATCTATATCTATAATGATAGATCTTGATTAGGAGTATCTTTTTCTAGTACATGTCAAGTATCTATTTTGAAGTCTTGATCGATTTTGGGGGTTGGGAAGGATCAGGTGATGGTTTTGGGTGTGATTTGATTTTCGTCTAGAACATCAAAAATCCTTCAGGATGCTCCAAAATGACTCATCTATATCTATAATGATAGATCTTGATTAGGAGTATCTTTTTCTAGTACATGTCAAGTATCTATTTTGAAGTCTTGATCGGTTTTGGGGGTTGGGAAGGATCAGGTGATGGTTTTGGGTGTGATTTGATTTTCGTCTAGAACATCAAAAATCCTTCAGGATGCTCCAAAATGACTCATCTATATCTATAATGATAGATCTTGATTAGGAGTATCTTTTTCTAGTACATGTCAAGTATCTATTTTGAAGTCTTGATCGATTTTGGGGGTTGGGAAGGATCAGGTGATGGTTTTGGGTGTGATTTGATTTTCGTCTAGAACATCAAAAATCCTTCAGGATGCTCCAAAATGACTCATCTATATCTATAATGATAGATCTTGATTAGGAGTATCTTTTTCTAGTACATGTCAAGTATCTATTTTGAAGTCTTGATCGATTTTGGGGGTTGGGAAGGATCAGGTGATGGTTTTGGGTGTGATTTGATTTTCGTCTAGAACATCAAAAATCCTTCAGGATGCTCCAAAATGACTCATCTATATCTATAATGATAGATCTTGATTAGGAGTATCTTTTTCTAGTACATGTCAAGTATCTATTTTGAAGTCTTGATCGATTTTGGGGGTTGGGAAGGATCAGGTGATGGTTTTGGGTGTGATTTGATTTTCGTCTAGAACATCAAAAATCCTTCAGGATGCTCCAAAATGACTCATCTATATCTATAATGATAGATCTTGATTAGGAGTATCTTTTTCTAGTACATGTCAAGTATCTATTTTGAAGTCTTGATCGATTTTGGGGGTTGGGAAGGATCAGGTGATGGTTTTGGGTGTGATTTGATTTTCGTCTAGAACATCAAAAATCCTTCAGGATGCTCCAAAATGACTCATCTATATCTATAATGATAGATCTTGATTAGGAGTATCTTTTTCTAGTACATGTCAAGTATCTATTTTGAAGTCTTGATCGATTTTGGGGGTTGGGAAGGATCAGGTGATGGTTTTGGGTGTGATTTGATTTTCGTCTAGAACATCAAAAATCCTTCAGGATGCTCCAAAATGACTCATCTATATCTATAATGATAGATCTTGATTAGGAGTATCTTTTTCTAGTACATGTCAAGTATCTATTTTGAAGTCTTGATCGATTTTGGGGGTTGGGAAGGATCAGGTGATGGTTTTGGGTGTGATTTGATTTTCGTCTAGAACATCAAAAATCCTTCAGGATGCTCCAAAATGACTCATCTATATCTATAATGATAGATCTTGATTAGGAGTATCTTTTTCTAGTACATGTCAAGTATCTATTTTGAAGTCTTGATCGATTTTGGGGGTTGGGAAGGATCAGGTGATGGTTTTGGGTGTGATTTGATTTTCGTCTAGAACATCAAAAATCCTTCAGGATGCTCCAAAATGACTCATCTATATCTATAATGATAGATCTTGATTAGGAGTATCTTTTTCTAGTACATGTCAAGTATCTATTTTGAAGTCTTGATCGATTTTGGGGGTTGGGAAGGATCAGGTGATGGTTTTGGGTGTGATTTGATTTTCGTCTAGAACATCAAAAATCCTTCAGGATGCTCCAAAATGACTCATCTATATCTATAATGATAGATCTTGATTAGGAGTATCTTTTTCTAGTACATGTCAAGTATCTATTTTGAAGTCCTGATCGATTTTGGGGGTTGGGAAGGATCAGGTGATGGTTTTGGTTGTGATTTGATTTTCGTCTAGAACATCAAAAATCCTTCAGGATGCTCCAAAATGACTCATCTATATCTATAATGATAGATCTTGATTAGGAGTATCTTTTTCTAGTACATGTCAAGTATCTATTTTGAAGTCTTGATCGATTTTGGGGGTTGGGAAGGATCAGGTGATGGTTTTGGGTGTGATTTGATTTTCGTCTAGAACATCAAAAATCCTTCAGGATGCTCCAAAATGACTCATCTATATCTATAATGATAGATCTTGATTAGGAGTATCTTTTTCTAGTACATGTCAAGTATCTATTTTGAAGTCTTGATCGATTTTGGGGGTTGGGAAGGATCAGGTGATGGTTTTGGGTGTGATTTGATTTTCGTCTAGAACATCAAAAATCCTTCAGGATGCTCCAAAATGACTCATCTATATCTATAATGATAGATCTTGATTAGGAGTATCTTTTTCTAGTACATGTCAAGTATCTATTTTGAAGTCTTGATCGATTTTGGGGGTTGGGAAGGATCAGGTGATGGTTTTGGGTGTGATTGGATTTTCGTCTAGAACATCAAAAATCCTTCAGGATGCTCCAAAATGACTCATCTATATCTATAATGATAGATCTTGATTAAGAGTATCTTTTTCTAGTACATGTCAAGTATCTATTTTGAAGTCTTGATCGATTTTGGGGGTTGGGAAGGATCAGGTGATGGTTTTGGGTGTGATTTGATTTTCGTCTAGAACATCAAAAATCCTTCAGGATGCTCCAAAATGACTCATCTATATCTATAATGATAGATCTTGATTAGGAGTATCTTTTTCTAGTACATGTCAAGTATCTATTTTGAAGTCTTGATCGATTTTGGGGGTTGGGAAGGATCAGGTGATGGTTTTGGGTGTGATTTGATTTTCGTCTAGAACATCAAAAATCCTTCAGGATGCTCCAAAATGACTCATCTATATCTATAATGATAGATCTTGATTAGGAGTATCTTTTTCTAGTACATGTCAAGTATCTATTTTGAAGTCTTGATCGATTTTGGGGGTTGGGAAGGATCAGGTGATGGTTTTGGGTGTGATTTGATTTTCGTCTAGAACATCAAAAATCCTTCAGGATGCTCCAAAATGACTCATCTATATCTATAATGATAGATCTTGATTAGGAGTATCTTTTTCTAGTACATGTCAAGTATCTATTTTGAAGTCTTGATCGATTTTGGGGGTTGGGAAGGATCAGGTGATGGTTTTGGGTGTGATTTGATTTTCGTCTAGAACATCAAAAATCCTTCAGGATGCTCCAAAATGACTCATCTATATCTATAATGATAGATCTTGATTAGGAGTATCTTTTTCTAGTACATGTCAAGTATCTATTTTGAAGTCTTGATCGATTTTGGGGGTTGGGAAGGATCAGGTGATGGTTTTGGGTGTGATTTGATTTTCGTCTAGAACATCAAAAATCCTTCAGGATGCTCCAAAATGACTCATCTATATCTATAATGATAGATCTTGATTAGGAGTATCTTTTTCTAGTACATGTCAAGTATCTATTTTGAAGTCTTGATCGATTTTGGGGGTTGGGAAGGATCAGGTGATGGTTTTGGGTGTGATTTGATTTTCGTCTAGAACATCAAAAATCCTTCAGGATGCTCCAAAATGACTCATCTATATCTATAATGATAGATCTTGATTAGGAGTATCTTTTTCTAGTACATGTCAAGTATCTATTTTGAAGTCTTGATCGATTTTGGGGGTTGGGAAGGATCAGGTGATGGTTTTGGGTGTGATTTGATTTTCGTCTAGAACATCAAAAATCCTTCAGGATGCTCCAAAATGACTCATCTATATCTATAATGATAGATCTTGATTAGGAGTATCTTTTTCTAGTACATGTCAAGTATCTATTTTGAAGTCTTGATCGATTTTGGGGGTTGGGAAGGATCAGGTGATGGTTTTGGGTGTGATTTGATTTTCGTCTAGAACATCAAAAATCCTTCAGGATGCTCCAAAATGACTCATCTATATCTATAATGATAGATCTTGATTAGGAGTATCTTTTTCTAGTACATGTCAAGTATCTATTTTGAAGTCTTGATCGATTTTGGGGGTTGGGAAGGATCAGGTGATGGTTTTGGGTGTGATTTGATTTTCGTCTAGAACATCAAAAATCCTTCAGGATGCTCCAAAATGACTCATCTATATCTATAATGATAGATCTTGATTAGGAGTATCTTTTTCTAGTACATGTCAAGTATCTATTTTGAAGTCTTGATCGATTTTGGGGGTTGGGAAGGATCAGGTGATGGTTTTGGGTGTGATTTGATTTTCGTCTAGAACATCAAAAATCCTTCAGGATGCTTCAAAATGACTCATCTATATCTATAATGATAGATCTTGATTAGGAGTATCTTTTTCTAGTACATGTCAAGTATCTATTTTGAAGTCTTGATCGATTTTGGGGGTTGGGAAGGATCAGGTGATGGTTTTGGGTGTGATTTGATTTTCGTCTAGAACATCAAAAATCCTTCAGGATGCTCCAAAATGACTCATCTATATCTATAATGATAGATCTTGATTAGGAGTATCTTTTTCTAGTACATGTCAAGTATCTATTTTGAAGTCTTGATCGATTTTGGGGGTTGGGAAGGATCAGGTGATGGTTTTGGGTGTGATTTGATTTTCGTCTAGAACATCAAAAATCCTTCAGGATGCTCCAAAATGACTCATCTATATCTATAATGATAGATCTTGATTAGGAGTATCTTTTTCTAGTACATGTCAAGTATCTATTTTGAAGTCTTGATCGATTTTGGGGGTTGGGAAGGATCAGGTGATGGTTTTGGGTGTGATTTGATTTTCGTCTAGAACATCAAAAATCCTTCAGGATGCTCCAAAATGACTTATCTATATCTATAATGATAGATCTTGATTAGGAGTATCTTTTTCTAGTACATGTCAAGTATCTATTTTGAAGTCTTGATCGATTTTGGGGGTTGGGAAGGATCAGGTGATGGTTTTGGGTGTGATTTGATTTTCGTCTAGAACATCAAAAATCCTTCAGGATGCTCCAAAATGACTCATCTATATCTATAATGATAGATCTTGATTAGGAGTATCTTTTTCTAGTACATGTCAAGTATCTATTTTGAAGTCTTGATCGATTTTGGGGGTTGGGAAGGATCAGGTGATGGTTTTGGGTGTGATTTGATTTTCGTCTAGAACATCAAAAATCCTTCAGGATGCTCCAAAATGACTCATCTATATCTATAATGATAGATCTTGATTAGGAGTATCTTTTTCTAGTACATGTCAAGTATCTATTTTGAAGTCTTGATCGATTTTGGGGGTTGGGAAGGATCAGGTGATGGTTTTGGGTGTGATTTGATTTTCGTCTAGAACATCAAAAATCCTTCAGGATGCTCCAAAATGACTCATCTATATCTATAATGATAGATCTTGATTAGGAGTATCTTTTTCTAGTACATGTCAAGTATCTATTTTGAAGTCTTGATCGATTTTGGGGGTTGGGATGGATCAGGTGATGGTTTTGGGTGTGATTTGATTTTCGTCTAGAACATCAAAAATCCTTCAGGATGCTCCAAAATGACTCATCTATATCTATAATGATAGAAATTGATTAGGAGTATCTTTTTCTAGTACATGTCAAGTATCTATTTTGAAGTCTTGATCGATTTTGGGGGTTGGGAAGGATCAGGTGATGGTTTTGGGTGTGATTTGATTTTCGTCTAGTACATCAAAAATCCTTCAGGATGCTCCAAAATGACTCATCTATATCTATAATGATAGATCTTGATTAGGAGTATCTTTTTCTAGTACATGTCAAGTATCTATTTTGAAGTCTTGATCGATTTTGGGGGTTGGGAAGGATCAGGTGATGGTTTTGGGTGTGATTTGATTTTCGTCTAGAACATCAAAAATCCTTCAGGATGCTCCAAAATGACTCATCTATATCTATAATGATAGATCTTGATTAGGAGTATCTTTTTCTAGTACATGTCAAGTATCTATTTTGAAGTCTTGATCGATTTTGGGGGTTGGGAAGGATCAGGTGATGGTTTTGGGTGTGATTTGATTTTCGTCTAGAACATCAAAAATCCTTCAGGATGCTCCAAAATGACTCATCTATATCTATAATGATAGATCTTGATTAGGAGTATCTTTTTCTAGTACATGTCAAGTATCTATTTTGAAGTCTTGATCGATTTTGGGGGTTGGGAAGGATCAGGTGATGGTTTTGGGTGTGATTTGATTTTCGTCTAGAACATCAAAAATCCTTCAGGATGCTCCAAAATGACTCATCTATATCTATAATGATAGATCTTGATTAGGAGTATCTTTTTCTAGTACATGTCAAGTATCTATTTTGAAGTCTTGATCGATTTTGGGGGTTAGGAAGGATCAGGTGATGGTTTTGGGTGTGATTTGATTTTCGTCTAGAACATCAAAAATCCTTCAGGATGCTCCAAAATGACTCATCTATATCTATAATGATAGATCTTGATTAGGAGTATCTTTTTCTAGTACATGTCAAGTATCTATTTTGAAGTCTTGATCGATTTTGGGGGTTGGGAAGGATCAGGTGATGGTTTTGGGTGTGATTTGATTTTCGTCTAGAACATCAAAAATCCTTCAGGATGCTCCAAAATGACTCATCTATATCTATAATGATAGATCTTGATTAGGAGTATCTTTTTCTAGTACATGTCAAGTATCTATTTTGAAGTCTTGATCGATTTTGGGGGTTGGGAAGGATCAGGTGATGGTTTTGGGTGTGATTTGATTTTCGTCTAGAACATCAAAAATCCTTCAGGATGCTCCAAAATGACTCATCTATATCTATAATGATAGATCTTGATTAGGAGTATCTTTTTCTAGTACATGTCAAGTATCTATTTTGAAGTCTTGATCGATTTTGGGGGTTGGGAAGGATCAGGTGATGGTTTTGGGTGTGATTTGATTTTCGTCTAGAACATCAAAAATCCTTCAGGATGCTCCAAAATGACTCATCTATATCTATAATGATAGATCTTGATTAGGAGTATCTTTTTCTAGTACATGTCAAGTATCTATTTTGAAGTCTTGATCGATTTTGGGGGTTGGGAAGGATCAGGTGATGGTTTTGGGTGTGATTTGATTTTCGTCTAGAACATCAAAAATCCTTCAGGATGCTCCAAAATGACTCATCTATATCTATAATGATAGATCTTGATTAGGAGTATCTTTTTCTAGTACATGTCAAGTATCTATTTTGAAGTCTTGATCGATTTTGGGGGTTGGGAAGGATCAGGTGATGGTTTTGGGTGTGATTTGATTTTCGTCTAGAACATCAAAAATCCTTCAGGATGCTCCAAAATGACTCATCTATATCTATAATGATAGATCTTGATTAGGAGTATCTTTTTCTAGTACATGTCAAGTATCTATTTTGAAGTCTTGATCGATTTTGGGGGCTGGGAAGGATCAGGTGATGGTTTTGGGTGTGATTTGATTTTCGTCTAGAACATCAAAAATCCTTCAGGATGCTCCAAAATGACTCATCTATATCTATAATGATAGATCTTGATTAGGAGTATCTTTTTCTAGTACATGTCAAGTATCTATTTTGAAGTCTTGATCGATTTTGGGGGTTGGGAAGGATCAGGTGATGGTTTTGGGTGTGATTTGATTTTCGTCTAGAACATCAAAAATCCTTCAGGATGCTCCAAAATGACTCATCTATATCTATAATGATAGATCTTGATTAGGAGTATCTTTTTCTAGTACATGTCAAGTATCTATTTTGAAGTCTTGATCGATTTTGGGGGTTGGGAAGGATCAGGTGATGGTTTTGGGTGTGATTTGATTTTCGTCTAGAACATCAAAAATCCTTCAGGATGCTCCAAAATGACTCATCTATATCTATAATGATAGATCTTGATTAGGAGTATCTTTTTCTAGTACATGTCAAGTATCTATTTTGAAGTCTTGATCGATTTTGGGGGTTGGGAAGGATCAGGTGATGGTTTTGGGTGTGATTTGATTTTCGTCTAGAACATCAAAAATCCTTCAGGATGCTCCAAAATGACTCATCTATATCTATAATGATAGATCTTGATTAGGAGTATCTTTTTCTAGTACATGTCAAGTATCTATTTTGAAGTCTTGATCGATTTTGGGGGTTGGGAAGGATCAGGTGATGGTTTTGGGTGTGATTTGATTTTCGTCTAGAACATCAAAAATCCTTCAGGATGCTCCAAAATGACTCATCTATATCTATAATGATAGATCTTGATTAGGAGTATCTTTTTCTAGTACATGTCAAGTATCTATTTTGAAGTCTTGATCGATTTTGGGGGTTGGGAAGGATCAGGTGATGGTTTTGGGTGTGATTTGATTTTCGTCTAGAACATCAAAAATCCTTCAGGATGCTCCAAAATGACTCATCTATATCTATAATGATAGATCTTGATTAGGAGTATCTTTTTCTAGTACATGTCAAGTATCTATTTTGAAGTCTTGATCGATTTTGGGGGTTGGGAAGGATCAGGTGATGGTTTTGGGTGTGATTTGATTTTCGTCTAGAACATCAAAAATCCTTCAGGATGCTCCAAAATGACTCATCTATATCTATAATGATAGATCTTGATTAGGAGTATCTTTTTCTAGTACATGTCAAGTATCTATTTTGAAGTCTTGATCGATTTTGGGGGTTGGGAAGGATCAGGTGATGGTTTTGGGTGTGATTTGATTTTCGTCTAGAACATCAAAAATCCTTCAGGATGCTCCAAAATGACTCATCTATATCTATAATGATAGATCTTGATTAGGAGTATCTTTTTCTAGTACATGTCAAGTATCTATTTTGAAGTCTTGATCGATTTTGGGGGTTGGGAAGGATCAGGTGATGGTTTTGGGTGTGATTTGATTTTCGTCTAGAACATCAAAAATCCTTCAGGATGCTCCAAAATGACTCATCTATATCTATAATGATAGATCTTGATTAGGAGTATCTTTTTCTAGTACATGTCAAGTATCTATTTTGAAGTCTTGATCGATTTTGGGGGTTGGGAAGGATCAGGTGATGGTTTTGGGTGTGATTTGATTTTCGTCTAGAACATCAAAAATCCTTCAGGATGCTCCAAAATGACTCATCTATATCTATAATGATAGATCTTGATTAGGAGTATCTTTTTCTAGTACATGTCAAGTATCTATTTTGAAGTCTTGATCGATTTTGGGGGTTGGGAAGGATCAGGTGATGGTTTTGGGTGTGATTTGATTTTCGTCTAGAACATCAAAAATCCTTCAGGATGCTCCAAAATGACTCATCTATATCTATAATGATAGATCTTGATTAGGAGTATGTTTTTCTAGTACATGTCAAGTATCTATTTTGAAGTCTTGATCGATTTTGGGGGTTGGGAAGGATCAGGTGATGGTTTTGGGTGTGATTTGATTTTCGTCTAGAACATCAAAAATCCTTCAGGATGCTCCAAAATGACTCATCTATATCTATAATGATAGATCTTGATTAGGAGTATCTTTTTCTAGTACATGTCAAGTATCTATTTTGAAGTCTTGATCGATTTTGGGGGTTGGGAAGGATCAGGTGATGGTTTTGGGTGTGATTTGATTTTCGTCTAGAACATCAAAAATCCTTCAGGATGCTCCAAAATGACTCATCGATATCTATAATGATAGATCTTGATTAGGAGTATCTTTTTCTAGTATATGTCAAGTATCTATTTTAAAGTCTTGATCGATTTTGGGGGTTGGGAAGGATCAGGTGATGGTTTTGGGTGTGATTTGATTTTCGTCTAGAACATCAAAAATCCTTCAGGATGCTCCAAAATGACTCATCTATATCTATAATGATAGATCTTGATTAGGAGTATCTTTTTCTAGTACATGTCAAGTATCTATTTTGAAGTCTTGATCGATTTTGGGGGTTGGGAAGGATCAGGTGATGGTTTTGGGTGTGATTTGATTTTCGTCTAGAACATCAAAAATCCTTCAGGATGCTCCAAAATGACTCATCTATATCTATAATGATAGATCTTGATTAGGAGTATCTTTTTCTAGTACATGTCAAGTATCTATTTTGAAGTCTTGATCGATTTTGGGGGTTGGGAAGGATCAGGTGATGGTTTTGGGTGTGATTTGATTTTCGTCTAGAACATCAAAAATCCTTCAGGATGCTCCAAAATGACTCATCTATATCTATAATGATAGATCTTGATTAGGAGTATCTTTTTCTCGTACATGTCAAGTATCTATTTTGAAGTCTTGATCGTTTTTGGGGGTTGGGAAGGATCAGGTGATGGTTTTGGGTGTGATTTGATTTTCGTCTAGAATATCAAAAATCCTTCAGGATGCTCCAAAATGACTCATCTATATCTATAATGATAGATCTTGATTAGGAGTATCTTTTTCTAGTACATGTCAAGTATCTATTTTGAAGTCTTGATCGATTTTGGGGGTTGGGAAGGATCAGGTGATGGTTTTGGGTGTGATTTGATTTTCGTCTAGAACATCAAAAATCCTTCAGGATGCTCCAAAATGACTCATCTATATCTATAATGATAGATCTTGATTAGGAGTATCTTTTTCTAGTACATGTCAAGTATCTATTTTGAAGTCTTGATCGATTTTGGGGGTTGGGAAGGATCAGGTGATGGTTTTGGGTGTGATTTGATTTTCGTCTAGAACATCAAAAATCCTTCAGGATGCTCCAAAATGACTCATCTATATCTATAATGATAGATCTTGATTAGGAGTATCTTTTTCTAGTACATGTCAAGTATCTATTTTGAAGTCTTGATCGATTTTGGGGGTTAGGAAGGATCAGGTGATGGTTTTGGGTGTGATTTGATTTTCGTCTAGAACATCAAAAATCCTTCAGGATGCTCCAAAATGACTCATCTATATCTATAATGATAGATCTTGATTAGGAGTATCTTTTTCTAGTACATGTCAAGTATCTATTTTGAAGTCTTGATCGATTTTGGGGGTTGGGAAGGATCAGGTGATGGTTTTGGGTGTGATTTGATTTTCGTCTAGAACATCAAAAATCCTTCAGGATGCTCCAAAATGACTCATCTATATCTATAATGATAGATCTTGATTAGGAGTATCTTTTTCTAGTACATGTCAAGTATCTATTTTGAAGTCTTGATCGATTTTGGGGGTTGGGAAGGATCAGGTGATGGTTTTGGGTGTGATTTGATTTTCGTCTAGAACATCAAAAATCCTTCAGGATGCTCCAAAATGACTCATCTATATCTATAATGATAGATCTTGATTAGGAGTATCTTTTTCTAGTACATGTCAAGTATCTATTTTGAAGTCTTGATCGAATTTGGGGGTTGGGAAGGATCAGGTGATGGTTTTGGGTGTGATTTGATTTTCGTCTAGAACATCAAAAATCCTTCAGGATGCTCCAAAATGACTCATCTATATCTATAATGATAGATCTTGATTAGGAGTATCTTTTTCTAGTACATGTCAAGTATCTATTTTGAAGTCTTGATCGATTTTGGGGGTTGGGAAGGATCAGGTGATGGTTTTGGGTGTGATTTGATTTTCGTCTAGAACATCAAAAATCCTTCAGGATGCTCCAAAATGACTCATCTATATCTATAATGATAGATCTTGATTAGGAGTATCTTTTTCTAGTACATGTCAAGTATCTATTTTGAAGTCTTGATCGATTTTGGGGGTTGGGAAGGATCAGGTGATGGTTTTGGGTGTGATTTGATTTTCGTCTAGAACATCAAAAATCCTTCAGGATGCTCCAAAATGACTCATCTATATCTATAATGATAGATCTTGATTAGGAGTATCTTTTTCTAGTACATGTCAAGTATCTATTTTGAAGTCTTGATCGATTTTGGGGGTTGGGAAGGATCAGGTGATGGTTTTGGGTGTGATTTGATTTTCGTCTAGAACATCAAAAATCCTTCAGGATGCTCCAAAATGACTCATCTATATCTATAATGATAGATCTTGATTAGGAGTATCTTTTTCTAGTACATGTCAAGTATCTATTTTGAAGTCTTGATCGATTTTGGGGGTTGGGAAGGATCAGGTGATGGTTTTGGGTGTGATTTGATTTTCGTCTAGAACATCAAAAATCCTTCAGGATGCTCCAAAATGACTCATCTATATCTATAATGATAGATCTTGATTAGGAGTATCTTTTTCTAGTACATGTCAAGTATCTATTTTGAAGTCTTGATCGATTTTGGGGGTTGGGAAGGATCAGGTGATGGTTTTGGGTGTGATTTGATTTTCGTCTAGAACATCAAAAATCCTTCAGGATGCTCCAAAATGACTCATCTGTATCTATAATGATAGATCTTCATTAGGAGTATCTTTTTCTAGTACATGTCAAGTATCTATTTTGAAGTCTTGATCGATTTTGGGGGTTGGGAAGGATCAGGTGATGGTTTTGGGTGTGATTTGATTTTCGTCTAGAACATCAAAAATCCTTCAGGATGCTCCAAAATGACTCATCTATATCTATAATGATAGATCTTGATTAGGAGTATCTTTTTCTAGTACATGTCAAGTATCTATTTTGAAGTCTTGATCGATTTTTGGGGTTGGGAAGGATCAGGTGATGGTTTTGGGTGTGATTTGATTTTCGTCTAGAACATCAAAAATCCTTCAGGATGCTCCAAAATGACTCATCTATATCTATAATGATAGATCTTGATTAGGAGTATCTTTTTCTAGTACATGTCAAGTATCTATTTTGAAGTCTTGATCGATTTTGGGGGTTGGGAAGGATCAGGTGATGGTTTTGGGTGTGATTTGATTTTCGTCTAGACCATCAAAAATCCTTCAGGATGCTCCAAAATGACTCATCTATATCTATAATGATAGATCTTGATTAGGAGTATCTTTTTCTAGTACATGTCAAGCATCTATTTTGAAGTCTTGATCGATTTTGGGGGTTGGGAAGGATCAGGTGATGGTTTTGGGTGTGATTTGATTTTCGTCTAGAACATCAAAAATCCTTCAGGATGCTCCAAAATGACTCATCTATATCTATAATGATAGATCTTGATTAGGAGTATCTTTTTCTAGTACATGTCAAGTATCTATTTTGAAGTCTTGATCGATTTTGGGGGTTGGGAAGGATCAGGTGATGGTTTTGGGTGTGATTTGATTTTCGTCTAGAACATCAAAAATCCTTCAGGATGCTCCAAAATGACTCATCTATATCTATAATGATAGATCTTGATTAGGAGTATCTTTTTCTAGTACATGTCAAGTATCTATTTTGAAGTCTTGATCGATTTTGGGGGTTGGGAAGGATCAGGTGATGGTTTTGGGTGTGATTTGATTTTCGTCTAGAACATCAAAAATCCTTCAGGATGCTCCAAAATGACTCATCTATATCTATAATGATAGATCTTGATTAGGAGTATCTTTTTTTAGTACATGTCAAGTATCTATTTTGAAGTCTTGATCGATTTTGGGGGTTGGGAAGGATCAGGTGATGGTTTTGGGTGTGATTTGATTTTCGTCTAGAACATCAAAAATCCTTCAGGATGCTCCAAAATGACTCATCTATATCTATAATGATAGATCTTGATTAGGAGTATCTTTTTCTAGTACATGTCAAGTATCTATTTTGAAGTCTTGATCGATTTTGGGGGTTGGGAAGGATCAGGTGATGGTTTTGGGTGTGATTTGATTTTCGTCTAGAACATCAAAAATCCTTCAGGATGCTCCAAAATGACTCATCTATATCTATAATGATAGATCTTGATTAGGAGTATCTTTTTCTAGTACATGTCAAGTATCTATTTTGAAGTCTTGATCGATTTTGGGGGTTGGGAAGGATCAGGTGATGGTTTTGGGTGTGATTTGATTTTCGTCTAGAACATCAAAAATCCTTCAGGATGCTCCAAAATGACTCATCTATATCTATAATGATAGATCTTGATTAGGAGTATCTTTTTCTAGTACATGTCAAGTATCTATTTTGAAGTCTTGATCGATTTTGGGGGTTGGGAAGGATCAGGTGATGGTTTTGGGTGTGATTTGATTTTCGTCTAGAACATCAAAAATCCTTCAGGATGCTCCAAAATGACTCATCTATATCTATAATGATAGATCTTGATTAGGAGTATCTTTTTCTAGTACATGTCAAGTATCTATTTTGAAGTCTTGATCGATTTTGGGGGTTGGGAAGGATCAGGTGATGGTTTTGGGTGTGATTTGATTTTCGTCTAGAACATCAAAAATCCTTCAGGATGCTCCAAAATGACTCATCTATATCTATAATGATAGATCTTGATTAGGAGTATCTTTTTCTAGTACATGTCAAGTATCTATTTTGAAGTCTTGATCGATTTTGGGGGTTGGGAAGGATCAGGTGATGGTTTTGGGTGTGATTTGATTTTCGTCTAGAACATCAAAAATCCTTCAGGATGCTCCAAAATGACTCATCTATATCTATAATGATAGATCTATAATGATAGATCTTGATTAGGAGTATCTTTTTCTAGTACATGTCAAGTATCTATTTTGAAGTCTTGATCGATTTTGGGGGTTGGGAAGGATCAGGTGATGGTTTTGGGTGTGATTTGATTTTCGTCTAGAACATCAAAAATCCTTCAGGATGCTCCAAAATGACTCATCTATATCTATAATGATAGATCTTGATTAGGAGTATCTTTTTCTAGTACATGTCAAGTATCTATTTTGAAGTCTTGATCGATTTTGGGGGTTGGGAAGGATCAGGTGATGGTTTTGGGTGTGATTTGATTTTCGTCTAGAACATCAAAAATCCTTCAGGATGCTCCAAAATGACTCATCTATATCTATAATGATAGATCTTGATTAGGAGTATCTTTTTCTAGTACATGTCAAGTATCTATTTTGAAGTCTTGATCGATTTTGGGGGTTGGGAAGGATCAGGTGATGGTTTTGGGTGTGATTTGATTTTCGTCTAGAACATCAAAAATCCTTCAGGATGCTCCAAAATGACTCATCTATATCTATAATGATAGATCTTGATTAGGAGTATCTTTTTCTAGTACATGTCAAGTACCTATTTTGAAGTCTTGATCGATTTTGGGGGTTGGGAAGGATCAGGTGATGGTTTTGGGTGTGATTTGATTTTCGTCTAGAACATCAAAAATCCTTCAGGATGCTCCAAAATGACTCATCTATATCTATAATGATAGATCTTGATTAGGAGTATCTTTTTTTAGTACATGTCAAGTATCTATTTTGAAGTCTTGATCGATTTTGGGGGTTGGGAAGGATCAGGTGATGGTTTTGGGTGTGATTTGATTTTCGTCTAGAACATCAAAAATCCTTCAGGATGCTCCAAAATGACTCATCTATATCTATAATGATAGATCTTGATTAGGAGTATCTTTTTCTAGTACATGTCAAGTATCTATTTTGAAGTCTTGATCGATTTTGGGGGTTGGGAAGGATCAGGTGATGGTTTTGGGTGTGATTTGATTTTCGTCTAGAACATCAAAAATCCTTCAGGATGCTCCAAAATGACTCATCTATATCTATAATGATAGATCTTGATTAGGAGTATCTTTTTCTAGTACATGTCAAGTATCTATTTTGAAGTCTTGATCGATTTTGGGGGTTGGGAAGGATCAGGTGATGGTTTTGGGTGTGATTTGATTTTCGTCTAGAACATCAAAAATCCTTCAGGATGCTCCAAAATGACTCATCTATATCTATAATGATAGATCTTGATTAGGAGTATCTTTTTCTAGTACATGTCAAGTATCTATTTTGAAGTCTTGATCGATTTTGGGGGTTGGGAAGGATCAGGTGATGGTTTTGGGTGTGATTTGATTTTCGTCTAGAACATCAAAAATCCTTCAGGATGCTCCAAAATGACTCATCTATATCTATAATGATAGATCTTGATTAGGAGTATCTTTTTCTAGTACATGTCAAGTATCTATTTTGAAGTCTTGATCGATTTTGGGGGTTGGGAAGGATCAGGTGATGGTTTTGGGTGTGATTTGATTTTCGTCTAGAACATCAAAAATCCTTCAGGATGCTCCAAAATGACTCATCTATATCTATAATGATAGATCTTGATTAGGAGTATCTTTTTCTAGTACATGTCAAGTATCTATTTTGAAGTCTTGATCGATTTTGGGGGTTGGGAAGGATCAGGTGATGGTTTTGGGTGTGATTTGATTTTCGTCTAGAACATCAAAAATCCTTCAGGATGCTCCAAAATGACTCATCTATATCTATAATGATAGATCTTGATTAGGAGTATCTTTTTCTAGTACATGTCAAGTATCTATTTTGAAGTCTTGATCGATTTTGGGGGTTGGGAAGGATCAGGTGATGGTTTTGGGTGTGATTTGATTTTCGTCTAGAACATCAAAAATCCTTCAGGATGCTCCAAAATGACTCATCTATATCTGATAGATCTTGATTAGGAGTATCTTTTTCTAGTACATGTCAAGTATCTATTTTGAAGTCTTGATCGATTTTGGGGGTTGGGAAGGATCAGGTGATGGTTTTGGGTGTGATTTGATTTTCGTCTAGAACATCAAAAATCCTTCAGGATGCTCCAAAATGACTCATCTATATCTATAATGATAGATCTTGATTAGGAGTATCTTTTTCTAGTACATGTCAAGTATCTATTTTGAAGTCTTGATCGATTTTGGGGGTTGGGAAGGATCAGGTGATGGTTTTGGGTGTGATTTGATTTTCATCTAGAACATCAAAAATCCTTCATAATGCTCCAAAATGACTCATCTATATCTATAATGATAGATCTTGATTAGGAGTATCTTTTTCTAGTACATGTCAAGTATCTATTTTGAAGTCTTGATCGATTTTGGGGGTTGGGAAGGATCAGGTGATGGTTTTGGGTGTGATTTGATTTTCGTCTAGAACATCAAAAATCCTTCAGGATGCTCCAAAATGACTCATCTATATCTATAATGATAGATCTTGATTAGGAGTATCTTTTTCTAGTACATGTCAAGTATCTATTTTGAAGTCATGATCGATTTTGGGGGTTGGGAAGGATCAGGTGATGGTTTTGGGTGTGATTTGATTTTCGTCTAGAACATCAAAAATCCTTCAGGATGCTCCAAAATGACTCATCTATATCTATAATGATAGATCTTGATTAGGAGTATCTTTTTCTAGTACATGTCAAGTATCTATTTTGAAGTCTTGATCGATTTTGGGGGTTGGGAAGGATCAGGTGATGGTTTTGGGTGTGATTTGATTTTCGTCTAGAACATCAAAAATCCTTCAGGATGCTCCAAAATGACTCATCTATATCTATAATGATAGATCTTGATTAGGAGTATCTTTTTCTAGTACATGTCAAGTATCTATTTTGAAGTCTTGATCGATTTTGGGGGTTGGGAAGGATCAGGTGATGGTTTTGGGTGTGATTTGATTTTCGTCTAGAACATCAAAAATCCTTCAGGATGCTCCAAAATGACTCATCTATATCTATAATGATAGATCTTGATTGGGAGTATCTTTTTCTAGTACATGTCAAGTATCTATTTTGAAGTCTTGATCGATTTTGGGGGTTGGGAAGGATCAGGTGATGGTTTTGGGTGTGATTTGATTTTCGTCTAGAACATCAAAAATCCTTCAGGATGCTCCAAAATGACTCATCTATATCTATAATGATAGATCTTGATTAGGAGTATCTTTTTCTAGTACATGTCAAGTATCTATTTTGAAGTCTTGATCGATTTTGGGGGTTGGGAAGGATCAGGTGATGGTTTTGGGTGTGATTTGATTTTCGTCTAGAACATCAAAAATCCTTCAGGATGCTCCAAAATGACTCATCTATATCTATAATGATAGATCTTGATTAGGAGTATCTTTTTCTAGTACATGTCAAGTATCTATTTTGAAGTCTTGATCGATTTTGGGGGTTGGGAAGGATCAGGTGATGGTTTTGGGTGTGATTTGATTTTCGTCTAGAACATCAAAAATCCTTCAGGATGCTCCAAAATGACTCATCTATATCTATAATGATAGATCTTGATTAGGAGTATCTTTTTCTAGTACATGTCAAGTATCTATTTTGAAGTCTTGATCGATTTTGGGGGTTGGGAAGGATCAGGTGATGGTTTTGGGTGTGATTTGATTTTCGTCTAGAACATCAAAAATCCTTCAGGATGCTCCAAAATGACTCATCTATATCTATAATGATAGATCTTGATTAGGAGTATCTTTTTCTAGTACATGTCAAGTATCTATTTTGAAGTCTTGATCGATTTTGGGGGTTGGGAAGGATCAGGTGATGGTTTTGGGTGTGATTTGATTTTCGTCTAGAACATCAAAAATCCTTCAGGATGCTCCAAAATGACTCATCTATATCTATAATGATAGATCTTGATTAGGAGTATCTTTTTCTAGTACATGTCAAGTATCTATTTTGAAGTCTTGATCGATTTTGGGGGTTGGGAAGGATCAGGTGATGGTTTTGGGTGTGATTTGATTTTCGTCTAGAACATCAAAAATCCTTCAGGATGCTCCAAAATGACTCATCTATATCTATAATGATAGATCTTGATTAGGAGTATCTTTTTCTAGTACATGTCAAGTATCTATTTTGAAGTCTTGATCGATTTTGGGGGTTGGGAAGGATCAGGTGATGGTTTTGGGTGTGATTTGATTTTCGTCTAGAACATCAAAAATCCTTCAGGATGCTCCAAAATGACTCATCTATATCTATAATGATAGATCTTGATTAGGAGTATCTTTTTCTAGTACATGTCAAGTATCTATTTTGAAGTCTTGATCGATTTTGGGGGTTGGGAAGGATCAGGTGATGGTTTTGGGTGTGATTTGATTTTCGTCTAGAACATCAAAAATCCTTCAGGATGCTCCAAAATGACTCATCTATATCTATAATGATAGATCTTGATTAGGAGTATCTTTTTCTAGTACATGTCAAGTATCTATTTTGAAGTCTTGATCGATTTTGGGGGTTGGGAAGGATCAGGTGATGGTTTTGGGTGTGATTTGATTTTCGTCTAGAACATCAAAAATCCTTCAGGATGCTCCAAAATGACTCATCTATATCTATAATGATAGATCTTGATTAGGAGTATCTTTTTCTAGTACATGTCAAGTATCTATTTTGAAGTCTTGATCGATTTTGGGGGTTGGGAAGGATCAGGTGATGGTTTTGGGTGTGATTTGATTTTCGTCTAGAACATCAAAAATCCTTCAGGATGCTCCAAAATGACTCATCTATATCTATAATGATAGATCTTGATTAGGAGTATCTTTTTCTAGTACATGTCAAGTATCTATTTTGAAGTCTTGATCGATTTTGGGGGTTGGGAAGGATCAGGTGATGTTTTTGGGTGTGATTTGATTTTCGTCTAGAACATCAAAAATCCTTCAGGATGCTCCAAAATGACTCATCTATATCTATAATGATAGATCTTGATTAGGAGTATCTTTTTCTAGTACATGTCAAGTATCTATTTTGAAGTCTTGATCGATTTTGGGGGTTGGGAAGGATCAGGTGATGGTTTTGGGTGTGATTTGATTTTCGTCTAGAACATCAAAAATCCTTCAGGATGCTCCAAAATGACTCATCTATATCTATAATGATAGATCTTGATTAGGAGTATCTTTTTCTAGTACATGTCAAGTATCTATTTTGAAGTCTTGATCGATTTTGGGGGTTGGGAAGGATCAGGTGATGGTTTTGGGTGTGATTTGATTTTCGTATAGAACATCAAAAATCCTTCAGGATGCTCCAAAATGACTCATCTATATCTGTAATGATAGATCTTGATTAGGAGTATCTTTTTCTAGTACATGTCAAGTATCTATTTTGAAGTCTTGATCGATTTTGGGGGTTGGGAAGGATCAGGTGATGGTTTTGGGTGTGATTTGATTTTCGTCTAGAACATCAAAAATCCTTCAGGATGCTCCAAAATGACTCATCTATATCTATAATGATAGATCTTGATTAGGAGTATCTTTTTCTAGTACATGTCAAGTATCTATTTTGAAGTCTTGATCGATTTTGGGGGTTGGGAAGGATCAGGTGATGGTTTTGGGTGTGATTTGATTTTCGTCTAGAACATCAAAAATCCTTCAGGATGCTCCAAAATGACTCATCTATATCTATAATGATAGATCTTGATTAGGAGTATCTTTTTCTAGTACATGTCAAGTATCTATTTTGAAGTCTTGATCGATTTTGGGGGTTGGGAAGGATCAGGTGATGGTTTTGGGTGTGATTTGATTTTCGTCTAGAACATCAAAAATCCTTCAGGATGCTCCAAAATGACTCATCTATATCTATAATGATAGATCTTGATTAGGAGTATCTTTTTCTAGTACATGTCAAGTATCTATTTTGAAGTCTTGATCGATTTTGGGGGTTGGAAAGGATCAGGTGATGGTTTTGGGTGTGATTTGATTTTCGTCTAGAACATCAAAAATCCTTCAGGATGCTCCAAAATGACTCATCTATATCTATAATGATAGATCTTGATTAGGAGTATCTTTTTCTAGTACATGTCAAGTATCTATTTTGAAGTCTTGATCGATTTTGGGGGTTGGGAAGGATCAGGTGATGGTTTTGGGTGTGATTTGATTTTCGTCTAGAACATCAAAAATCCTTCAGGATGCTCCAAAATGACTCATCTATATCTATAATGATAGATCTTGATTAGGAGTATCTTTTTCTAGTACATGTCAAGTATCTATTTTGAAGTCTTGATCGATATTGGGGGTTGGGAAGGATCAGGTGATGGTTTTGGGTGTGATTTGATTTTCGTCTAGAACATCAAAAATCCTTCAGGATGCTCCAAAATGACTCATCTATATCTATAATGATAGATCTTGATTAGGAGTATCTTTTTCTAGTACATGTCAAGTATCTATTTTGAAGTCTTGATCGATTTTGGGGGTTGGGAAGGATCAGGTGATGGTTTTGGGTGTGATTTGATTTTCGTCTAGAACATCAAAAATCCTTCAGGATGCTCCAAAATGACTAATCTATATCTATAATGATAGATCTTGATTAGGAGTATCTTTTTCTAGTACATGTCAAGTATCTATTTTGAAGTCTTGATCGATTTTGGGGCTTGGGAAGGATCAGGTGATGGTTTTGGGTGTGATTTGATTTTCGTCTAGAACATCAAAAATCCTTCAGGATGCTCCAAAATGACTCATCTATATCTATAATGATAGATCTTGATTAGGAGTATCTTTTTCTAGTACATGTCAAGTATCTATTTTGAAGTCTTGATCGATTTTGGGGGTTGGGAAGGATCAGGTGATGGTTTTGGGTGTGATTTGATTTTCGTCTAGAACATCAAAAATCCTTCAGGATGCTCCAAAATGACTCATCTATATCTATAATGATAGATCTTGATTAGGAGTATCTTTTTCTAGTACATGTCAAGTATCTATTTTGAAGTCTTGATCGATTTTGGGGGTTAGGAAGGATCAGGTGATGGTTTTGGGTGTGATTTGATTTTCGTCTAGAACATCAAAAATCCTTCAGGATGCTCCAAAATGACTCATCTATATCTATAATGATAGATCTTGATTAGGAGTATCTTTTTCTAGTACATGTCAAGTATCTATTTTGAAGTCTTGATCGATTTTGGGGGTTGGGAAGGATCAGGTGATGGTTTTGGGTGTGATTTGATTTTCGTCTAGAACATCAAAAATCCTTCAGGATGCTCCAAAATGACTCATCTATATCTATAATGATAGATCTTGATTAGGAGTATCTTTTTCTAGTACATGTCAAGTATCTATTTTGAAGTCTTGATCGATTTTGGGGGTTGGGAAGGATCAGGTGATGGTTTTGGGGTGTGATTTGATTTTCGTCTAGAACATCAAAAATCCTTCAGGATGCTCCAAAATGACTCATCTATATCTATAATGATAGATCTTGATTAGGAGTATCTTTTTTCTAGTACATGTCAAGTATCTATTTTGAAGTCTTGATCGATTTTGGGGGTTGGGAAGGATCAGGTGATGGTTTTGGGTGTGATTTGATTTTCGTCTAGAGCATCAAAAATCCTTCAGGATGCTCCAAAATGACTCATCTATATCTATAATGATAGATCTTGATTAGGAGTATCTTTTTCTAGTACATGTCAAGTATCTATTTTGAAGTCTTGATCGATTTTGGGGGTTGGGAAGGATCAGGTGATGGTTTGGGTGTGATTTGATTTTCGTCTAGAACATCAAAAATCCTTCAGGATGCTCCAAAATGACTCATCTATATCTATAATGATAGATCTTGATTAGGAGTATCTTTTTCTAGTACATGTCAAGTATCTATTTTGAAGTCTTGATCGATATTGGGGGTTGGGAAGGATCAGGTGATGGTTTTTGGGTGTGATTTGATTTTCGTCTAGAACATCAAAAATCCTTCAGGATGCTCCAAAATGACTCATCTATATCTATAATGATAGATCTTGATTAGGAGTATCTTTTTCTAGTACATGTCAAGTATCTATTTTGAAGTCTTGATCGATTTTGGGGGTTGGGAAGGATCAGGTGATGGTTTTGGGTGTGATTTGATTTTCGTCTAGAACATCAAAAATCCTTCAGGATGCTCCAAAATGACTAATCTATATCTATAATGATAGATCTTGATTAGGAGTATCTTTTTTCTAGTACATGTCAAGTATCTATTTTGAAGTCTTGATCGATTTTGGGGCTTGGGAAGGATCAGGTGATGGTTTTGGGTGTGATTTGATTTTCGTCTAGAACATCAAAAATCCTTCAGGATGCTCCAAAATGACTCATCTATATCTATAATGATAGATCTTGATTAGGAGTATCTTTTTCTAGTACATGTCAAGTATCTATTTTGAAGTCTTGATCGATTTTGGGGGTTGGGAAGGATCAGGTGATGGTTTTGGGTGTGATTTGATTTTCGTCTAGAACATCAAAAATCCTTCAGGATGCTCCAAAATGACTCATCTATATCTATAATGATAGATCTTGATTAGGAGTATCTTTTTCTAGTACATGTCAAGTATCTATTTTGAAGTCTTGATCGATTTTGGGGGTTAGGAAGGATCAGGTGATGGTTTTGGGTGTGATTTGATTTTCGTCTAGAACATCAAAAATCCTTCAGGATGCTCCAAAATGACTCATCTATATCTATAATGATAGATCTTGATTAGGAGTATCTTTTTCTAGTACATGTCAAGTATCTATTTTGAAGTCTTGATCGATTTTGGGGGTTGGGAAGGATCAGGTGATGGTTTTGGGTGTGATTTGATTTTCGTCTAGAACATCAAAAATCCTTCAGGATGCTCCAAAATGACTCATCTATATCTATAATGATAGATCTTGATTAGGAGTATCTTTTTCTAGTACATGTCAAGTATCTATTTTGAAGTCTTGATCGATTTTGGGGGTTGGGAAGGATCAGGTGATGGTTTTGGGTGTGATTTGATTTTCGTCTAGAACATCAAAAATCCTTCAGGATGCTCCAAAATGACTCATCTATATCTATAATGATAGATCTTGATTAGGGAGTATCTTTTTCTAGTACATGTCAAGTATCTATTTTGAAGTCTTGATCGATTTTGGGGGTTGGGAAGGATCAGGTGATGGTTTTGGGTGTGATTTGATTTTCGTCTAGAGCATCAAAAATCCTTCAGGATGCTCCAAAATGACTCATCTATATCTATAATGATAGATCTTGATTAGGAGTATCTTTTTCTAGTACATGTCAAGTATCTATTTTGAAGTCTTGATCGATTTTGGGGGTTGGGAAGGATCAGGTGATGGTTTTGGGTGTGATTTGATTTTCGTCTAGAACATCAAAAATCCTTCAGGATGCTCCAAAATGACTCATCTATATCTATAATGATAGATCTTGATTAGGAGTATCTTTTTCTAGTACATGTCAAGTATCTATTTTGAAGTCTTGATCGATTTTGGGGGTTGGGAAGGATCAGGTGATGGTTTTGGGTGTGATTTGATTTTCGTCTAGAACATCAAAAATCCTTCAGGATGCTCCAAAATGACTCATCTATATCTATAATGATAGATCTTGATTAGGAGTATCTTTTTCTAGTACATGTCAAGTATCTATTTTGAAGTCTTGATCGATTTTGGGGGTTGGGAAGGATCAGGTGATGGTTTTGGGTGTGATTTGATTTTCGTCTAGAACATCAAAAATCCTTCAGGATGCTCCAAAATGACTCATCTATATCTATAATGATAGATCTTGATTAGGAGTATCTTTTTCTAGTACATGTCAAGTATCTATTTTGAAGTCTTGATCGATTTTGGGGGTTGGGAAGGATCAGGTGATGGTTTTGGGTGTGATTTGATTTTCGTCTAGAACATCAAAAATCCTTCAGGATGCTCCAAAATGACTCATCTATTATCTATAATGATAGATCTTGATTAGGAGTATCTTTTTCTAGTACATGTCAAGTATCTATTTTGAAGTCTTGATCGATTTTGGGGGTTGGGAAGGATCAGGTGTTTTGGGTGTGATTTGATTTTCGTCTAGAACATCAAAAATCCTTCAGGATGCTCCAAAATGACTCATCTATATCTATAATGATAGATCTTGATTAGGAGTATCTTTTTCTAGTACATGTCAAGTATCTATTTTGAAGTCTTGATCGATTTTGGGGGTTGGGAAGGATCAGGTGATGGTTTTGGGTGTGATTTGATTTTCGTCTAGAACATCAAAAATCCTTCAGGATGCTCCAAAATGACTCATCTATATCTATAATGATAGATCTTGATTAGGAGTATCTTTTTCTAGTACATGTCAAGTATCTATTTTGAAGTCTTGATCGATTTTGGGGGTTGGGAAGGATCAGGTGATGGTTTTGGGTGTGATTTGATTTTCGTCTAGAACATCAAAAATCCTTCAGGATGCTCCAAAATGACTCATCTATATCTATAATGATAGATCTTGATTAGGAGTATCTTTTTCTAGTACATGTCAAGTATCTATTTTGAAGTCTTGATCGATTTTGGGGGTTGGGAAGGATCAGGTGATGGTTTTGGGTGTGATTTGATTTTCGTCTAGAACATCAAAAATCCTTCAGGATGCTCCAAAATGACTCATCTATATCTATAATGATAGATCTTGATTAGGAGTATCTTTTTCTAGTACATGTCAAGTATCTATTTTGAAGTCTTGATCGATTT